>NC_138294.1:32626606-32641606 GCF_965601325.2 Salmo salar | reverse complement strand
GTGAAATCCCTGAGCAGTTCCCTTCCTCTCCGGCAATTGAGTTAGGAAGGATACCTGTATCTGGTACACCATCCAAAGTGTAATTAATCATTTCACAGTCCACAAAGGGATACACAATGTCTGTTAGTTCTTTTTACCCATTTACCAATAGGTGCCTTTCTTTGCGAGGTACTGGAAATCCTCTGCTCTTTGTGGTTGAATCTGTGTTTGCAATTCACTGCTCGACTGAGGGACCTTACAAATAACTGTATGTGTGGGGTACAGAGATGAGGTAGTAAGTCAAAAATCATGTTAAACCCTATAATTGCACACAGTGTGTATTCCTGACAGCTGTCACTGTACTAATTCTCTCACTGTTCTCTCCCGTCTTCACAATGACACAAAGGTGTCAACTGTTGTGTGTTTCTCTGTTCTAACATGAGATGGCTGCCATACACAAGGGATTATGGCACACACACACACACACACACACACACACACACACACACACACACACACACACACACACACACACACACACACACACACACACACACACACACACACACACACACACACACACACACACACACACACACACACACACACACACACAGTTACTTCACAGACAAAGCCTCTTTGCTCAGTTCTCCTCCCTCCTGGAAGGCCTAGTGTCTCTTAGCACCATTGAATTTCCCCCTCTGGGGCTGTTGTGACATAATTACTATATCAGACCCCCTGTATAATTTCTGCTTTTCTGCTCCCGTCTTTCTCCCTGTCTCCTCTATGTCTCCCCTCTGTCTCCCTTCTGTCTCCTCTGTCTCCTCTATGTATCCCCTCTGTCTCCTCTACGTCTCCCCTCTGTCTCCTCTATGTCTCCCCTCTGTCTCCTCTATGTCTCCCCTCTGCCTCCTCTGTCTCCTCTATGTCCCCCCTCTCCCTTCTGTCTCCACTATGTCTCCCCACTGTCTCCTCTATGTTTCTCTTCTATGTCTCCCCTCTGTCACCTCTATGGCTCTTCAATACTCCTCTATGTCTCCCCTCTGTCTCCTTTATGTCTCCCCTCTGTCTCCTCTATGTCTCCACTACAGTGAACTCCAAACATATAGGCGCAGTGACAAATGTTTGGTTATTTCGGCTCTGTACTAGAGTACTTTAGATTTGAAATCCTACAACAACTATGGGTGTTAAATAGCAGACTGTCAGCTTTGATTTTAGGGTATTTTCATCCATTTCAGGTAAACCATTTTAGAAATTACAGCACTTTTTGTACATAGTCCCCCATTTTACTTATATGTGTATTAAAGTAGTCCAAAGTTATGTATTTGCTCTCATATTTATAGCATGCAAAGACTACATCAAGCCTGTGACTCTACAATTCTGTTGGATGCATTTGCTGTTTGCTTTGGTTGTGTTTCAGATTATTTAATGCCCAACAGAATGTATATGCTACCATGATTACGGATAATCCTGAATTAATCGTGAATAATGATGAGTAAAAATATTACAGAGGCATACATATCATACCCCCCAAAAATGATAAACTCCCCTGTTATTGTAATGGTGAGAGGTTAGCATGTCTTGGAGGTTTGATATAAAATGCTAACCTCCCCTGTTATTGTATTGGTGAGAGGTTAATTTGTCTTGGAGGTATTTACATTTAACATTTTTACATTTAAGTCATTTAGCAGACGCTCTTATCCAGAGCGACTTATGATATAACATGCTAACCTCGCCTGTTATTGTAATGGTGAGAGGTTAGCATGTCTTGGAGGTATGACATGAAATGCTAACCTCCCCTGTTATTGTAATGGTGAGAGGTTAGCTTGTCTTGGTCGGTATGATATTTGTGCGTCTGTTACTTTCTCACTTATCATTATTCATGATTCATTCAGGACTATCAGTAATCATGGTAGCATCCACATGAATGTAGAAGTGTTCTACATATTCTGAAAATGACATAATACATTATTTAACATTGATTTATATTGGGCACAAAATCATCTGAAATACAACCAAAGCAAACAGCAAACACATCCAACAAGTTTGTAGAGTCACAAGCCTGATGTAATCAATCTGTGCTAGGAATATGAGACCAAATACTAAACTTTTGACTACTTTAACGCACATAAGTGAATTTTTCCCAATATGTTTGGTCCTGTAAAAGGGGGGGGACAATGTACAAAAAGTGCTGTAATTTCTAAGCTGACAGTCTGCACTGTAACCTCACAGTCATTGTATCATTTCAAATCCAAAGTGCTGGAGTACAGAGCCAAAACAACAAAAAATGTGTAATTGTCCCAATACTTTTGGAGCTCAATGTATGTCTCAACTATGTCTCCCCTCTGTCTTCTCAATGTCTTCCCTCTGTCTCCTCTGTCTCCCCTCTGTCTCCTCTCATAAAGACTTCCTGTATCCAGTGGTGTAAAGTATTTAAATAAAAATACTTTTAAGTACTACTTAAGTCATTTTTTGGGGTATCTGTACTTTACTATTTACATTTTTGACAACTTTTACTTTTACTCCACTCCATTCCTAAATATTTTTTTTTACTTTTTACTCCTTAAATTTTCCCTGACACACAAAAGTACTCGTTACATTTAGAATGCTTAAGCAGGACAAAATTATGGCACCTATCAAAATAACGCTTTGTCATCCCTACTGCCTCTGATCTGGTGGACTCACAAAACACAACTACTGTGTTTGTAAATTATGTCTGAGTGTTGGAGTGTGCACCTTTCTGTCCTTAATTGAAAAATAATACGAAAATAGTGCTGTCTAGTTTGCTTAATATAAGGAATTTGATGTGTAGCATTTACATTTACTTTTTACTTTTACTCAAGTATGACAATTTTGTACTTTTTCTACCACTGCACTTAAGGACATTTAAAACCAGATACTTTTAGACTTTTACTCAAGTAGTATTTTACTGGGTAACTTTCACTTTTACTTGACTCATTTTCTGTTAAGGTGTCTTTACTTTTACTCAAGTATGACAATTGAGTACTTTTCCCACCACTTCCTGTATCTAGGTTGGAGACCGTGTTCAGTCGGAGTTGATCAATCTGTGTTTTCAGTTAATTGGTTATTAGACCAATATTTAAGTTATCGACAGCTGTGGCACTGTAGGTCATTGACATTTTAAAGATATACAGTAAGATCAACACTTGTTTGGCAGATAAATACTGTGTAATAGAGCTGTGAAATACACCTCTTAATTAAAGTGAATGAATAGCTTTTGGGTTACCGTGAATACCATTCGCCAGATCATAGTTTATCTGCATTTTGTGATGAATTATACGGTACAAAAAAATACAACGTATTTTCATGGGTAGAAAGAATAGGGGAGGCAAAATGAGATTGCCTTCCCAAAGAAATCAATTTGACTTTTGATTCCTATAACAAGATGTATCACTACATGAAGTGTCTCTTTTTGGGCCACTAATGGAGAGGAGCATTGCAATTTGGGAGAAAGTAATAGCTCCGAGCTTTCAGCCTCTATACTCCCCTGAGATTCATGAAATCAAGTGTGTACGTGTAAAGATCGGTCGATAGATTTGATTGACAGAAACACATTTGGCTCTTTAGCTCTGTGTTTGTGAAGTGAGACTGCATGTGATATTGAATATCTGAATAGCAGTCTGTCTATGCAGGATCGAGCATCAGTCTGTGCCATGTGTAAGTGCAAACCGTGAATCAGGTATTATGGAGGGTTTGGCCAACATGGTAACAAGAAGACATGTTGGCTCCATCATAGTTTATTCAGAATAGGTGTCAAAGGCTCAAAGATGACGCCAATATAACCAGTCATGTCAGATATGGGTTGGAGCTAAGCTGGCCAAACTCTCTCCGTGTATAGTACGATTGCCTTACAGTGAAAATATGGTGTGTCTATTATAGCCAATCATGTCAGGTGTTGGTTGAAGCCAAGTTGGCCATACTGTCCATATAAATTGCATTGGAGTACAAAAATGGCATGTTTAGCCAATTAAGTCAGGTTTCAGTTGGAACTGAGTTGGCCAAACTATGTTCATGTTACGATTGCCTTGGACTGCAAAAACGGCATCTTTAGCCAGTCATGTCCTGTTTGGGTTGGAAGAGAGTTGGCCAGACTGTCCCTATACGGTAGCCTTTTTAGTGCAAATATGGCATCTATAACTAATCATGTCAGGATTTGTTCCGAACCAGGTTGGTCAAACTCTTTGGTGCAAACATGGCATCCATCGAACTCAGCTTTGGACACTGTGACCCACCTGTCTGCGCAGATCCCTGGTCTTCTTGGTCATCTTGTCGATGGCAGAGTTCAGCGGGTCTCCTTTCTCTTTCCTGCCAGTCTGTAGAGAGAGAGAGAGAGAGAGAGAGAGAGGGGAACAGAGAGACGCAGTGTTACCTCAGTGTTACCTGTGTAACATTACTAATTCATCATCACACACACAATTGCTCACATCAAAAAGTACATTATGCTTGTAATACACTACAGGAGGGTATGGGAGCACAAAGGTTTGTGCTGCAGTTAAAAGGGAGGAGAGGAGCGGAATAATTCCTGGAATACTCTCTGCCTCCGGTTTCTTATACAGTAAGTGCCTTTGGATGTTCAAGATTTAAGAGAAAACAGCAGGGCTGGATAAAAGAAGAACGTGAGGGTACTACAATACACACAGATTGAGAAGGAGAGTACAGAGCAAATAAGAGTGGAGTGGTGACAGACATCAGACGAAGACGACTTGCATGGGAGCAACTATGGAACCATTTCTGAGAAATTCCATCAAGCATGAAACCAAGTTAACAGGTGAAGTACTGTAGGCTTTGGAGGTACACAAGCAATCGTAACTAGGTGGGTTTCTGTACATGCTAACTAGGCCACTTGGACTGGGTTGGTAACACCAGCTGAACACTATAAACGGCAGCTTTAATCCAGCTTCTATCTCAAGGGTTTTTTAGCTCTCAACAAATGACGCCAATTGTTGTTAGTGAACGTGTGACTAAAAAAACGAAATTATAGCTTCTTTCTCAAGGGTCTTTAGCTGTCACTGAATAAAACCCTATTCCGTTAGCTAGTAAGTGACTAGAAAGACAAAACAGAGAGAGAGAGAGAGAGGGGTCAATATGAGGCCTTGTCTTGTTGGAGAACAATTAGGAGTTTCTGTGCTGTTAGCGTCAGCTAGGCTGCTGGCCCTTCCCCTAGGCCCTCTCAGACAGTCCACAGCTGGTTACAGTCACAAGTGTCACCTCACGCTAAATGACAATAACATCTATCCCTCTATCTCTCCCTCCCTCTCCCTGACTTTCACTTTCTCTGTTTCTTTCTTTTCTCTCGCTCTTACTTTTTCCCTCAAAAAATAGAACAATCAAGTGGTGGCCATTAAACATTGATGGCAGACTAAAGGAGAGCAATGTTCCATTTCAAGGGACACGGTGCTGCAGCAACGTAGGTGAGATTCCATCTATTGTCTCAGGGATCGGCGAGGGGGGGGGCAAACAGGGGGCAAGCAACAGGCAGCGTTCCCTAGGGGGCCTGGGAAATGGACTTGGGCACGCCGGGCCGGGCGGTTGGCTGGTTGGCGGTTGGATGCATTGTCATGCCTCAAGCTGTGAACAGTTAATAAGTATAAAACAGATTGCCTATCAGAGATATAAAATCCATTACCGCCTGATGGAATCAAAGGAGAATCACTGCCAGAGAGAAGGATAAACGGTCCCCCCCCCCCAAAAAAAAAAAAATATTCATTGTTTATGGGCTACGGCGAGCGTAAATAATGCTGAAGCTGAGACAATGATATTCCAAAGCATTCTGGTAATTACCTTAGTAGACTCCCTTTCATTTTCGCAGTGACCCCTTTGGAGCGTATGGGGTCCCATTTGGAGGCCTATGATGATGAAAGGGGAGATAACCTTTGCGTCGGGGACTTCCATTAAATATGGCATAAAGATGCTATCATTAATGTTGTGTTAGGAATTTGTTTTGGAGGGTTTAATAGGGTGATTAGGGTGGGCGATGAGGCGGCTTGGTTCCTACAGTCCGGGGTTAGATGTCAGGGGTTAGGCATCGCCCACAGCTACGCTTCTTAACCTCTTAACCCCGGGAGGGATGGATGGAGAGGAGAAGAGAGAGGGAGAGGGGAATAAAGATGACAAGAAAGGGAGATGAAGAGAACGAGAGATAGATAAATGGAAAAAAATGAAGGTGATTGAACGCAAGAAAGAGGGGAGACAAACAGATGCTAAAAAGAGAGCAAGGGGAGCGATACATTGGGCATACAGTATGTAGGGGACTTCAATAGAATCCTTGGGGATGTAAGAAGGCAGGTTTAAACAAACACCCTTTAACAAACACTGTTTTCTACATTCAACATGAATTCAGTTACAACCAGGTGCAATCTGCTGGCTAGACTGACGGGTCGGTTCATTAGAAGCCGTCTCTTACCGCAATACCTTAGTTAGCGAGCCCATCAAAGTTAGCGAGCCCATCAAAGATCCGAATCAACAGATTGTACAGAGACGCCGATGATACTCCAGTCAAAGCAATAGCAGAGAATACAACATTAATTGCCTGGTTGCCATAGCAACCCCATTCCAATTCCGCCCTACAGTGGAGTGTGTTAACATCATTATCTTGGTGGGAAGAGAGAGCAAACTAACATCTACTAGGATAGTAGGATCTTAATTTGATCACTCTTTTGTTGCCCAGCAGGAAATGCAAACTTGTAGTGTATTCGAGATTTACAAAGGCTTCTAAAGTTTGTAATGTCAAATTTGACTTGCCCTAATGAAACATCTCTCAACCCCTACAAAAATGTCCATTAATTAGAATCCCCATAATAATTCACATTTCCTGTTGCTGCAGGATTATATTCTTGCTGTGACGTTCCCCATATGACAGGCCTACATATTGTTTTGTGTCCTTGGCTAGATATCCCACTTCAGTCTTGTTGGAGTGTTTATCATTTGCTTTTCAATATGGTATCTGGTGCTGCTGTACAGCTAAATTACACCTGAGGAAATGTTTGATTGAACATCGAAAGGTCCCACTGAACTGAACCAAGTCTAAGTCCCAAATGACACCCTATTCCCTATATAGTGCAATACTTTTGACCGGTGGCCCTGTCTCCGTTGACTGAACTATAGATTCCTTAAAGGAAATGTTGTGCTAGGGAGGATGTATGTGTCGTGTTACCACTCTCCTTACGATACTGAAAGCAGAAAAGAACACTCAACGTCATCTGTCGTCTATTTGTCTATTTTGTGCCCCAATCAGAATTCAGATCAGACCTCTCCAACTCCCTTCCTTCATTCTTTCATTCTTTGGTTTCTTTTTTTGTTGTTGTCGTTCCCCGTGTGTGGTGCCTCGAGGTTAACGTTTTCTGTCACTCTCAATGTGTTTGTCACCACCAGGGCTATAAACATTATTGTTTCCCATTAGTCCTGAAATTGCTTCCCATCAAACAAGACCCCAAAAAATTGCGAGAGGGGAATGCCCCCAGCAGATCGCTCTAAACGGCAATGGCCCCCCTCTTTAAAACCGCGCCTCCACCGCCCGAGAGCATTCTCGGGCCAATCATAGCAATTTAAACGGTGTCCGGGCCCTTCGGGCCTTGTCTGCCTGTCCACAGGGTCTTATTTGGGTCCCTGGGAGAAGTAGGCACCGGCGAGGGGGTAGGCACGACCCAAGGGTTATACACTCCAATAGACCTATTAGAGAGCAGGAACAACTTCCTGTCCAATAAAACAACCAATCAGAGACCTCTATTTCGAGACATGTAACAATGGAGTGATAACCTACTGTAAGTGACAGCCATAAGGGTTGGCAAGACAGCACAAACACATCTAGGTTAATGGAGTGGACTGTTCTTCCAGAATGTTCTTACCTTATCATGAGGAGTTATTCAAGTGACCCTCTTGTCCTATTTTGTTTATTACTGTTACTTTTTCGAAATATTGTCTGGTCTGGTTCAAGAGGACTGAGATCTTGCCTAACACACTTAGCACATGGGTTTATGGGGAGACTCTCTTAAGGAGTACTTCAACTGGCACTTGAATAGGTCACTCTTGTAAAAGAGATGTGACCTCAATGAGAATAACCCATATAAATAAAGAACGCAAACACTGCCCTCCAATTTTTGACTATTTGTACGTTTTATAAATATTACCTGGCCTTGGGTATTGTTCTGTTCAAGACGATTGAGATCGATGACAGCCCATGGTAAATACACGTCTTTGTGTACAGCGAGGCAGTCAATGGCTGAATGGGAACACTACACAATGTCTACATCCCTAGGCCTATTTGGGGTCAAAGGTTAGGTCTAAAAGTTCTGGTCTCTGAAAGACAACCATGAGAATAAAAAGGTCCATTGAAATAGATATGATTCCTCCCATTCATTTAATGTATTGCCCTTGGACCAAGGCCACTGCAACCAGAGGATACATGGATTTTCCCCCATATAGATGTTGAGCAGCATTAGGAAGTCATCATTTCACACACACACACACACACACACACACACACACACACACACACACACACACACACACACACACACACACACTCCTCAGCCACTTTCCTAATGGTAATAGAGCACGGTGCACCAAACAGTAAGGAGAAAACCTCAGTCTCATAATCTGGATTGATAGGCCCGGGCTGCAAGCCCATATTTAACTAGGCAAGGGGAATGGAACAAAAGGCAAACCCACCTAGCATACACACAAGTGTGTGCGTGTTTTAAATGGTTCTTCAGCTCTTAAGGTTCCTTGGAGAACTCTTGCCCGATAAAGAACCTTTGAATTAACCAAATGAGTCCCACCGTAACGCAGGTACGTTTTCGACCTCTAACCCTTTTTAAACATGTTTTTGAGCTACAGACTTCTGGGTTGTACCATTGGATTTGTCTATTTCCATCAGTCTGTGATTAACAGCGGCTGAGCTAGAGTAGTGTTTGTGAGCCAAGGGGGGAATCCCGAAGGGGTCCAGGGCCAGGTCTTTTTACAAAAACGTCTATGAATAGTTGAGACTCTCACAAACACACACATTTTGCTCTATGACACTCACAAGCTACACAAGAGTCGTTAGAAGGTAAGGGTTCTTCTACATTCCAAGGACATAGTGTCTATTATACTGTAGTAAGCTCAGAAAGTGGCTGTCACAAACTCCATACTCCACACAGTTGACACTGACTATTTGGATTTTCATTTCACGCTACGCTAATCAATTCTGTAGTTACAACATTCATTTCAATTCATTTTGATCAGATTTTTGTATTGGTGACCTTATAATATGTCAACTGGTTTTGTCTTCTACTTGTAGCCCTGGTTGTCCTGAAAATAAAATGGTGTGTGTAACATTTCTTGTGTTGATTCAAGAGTTAAATTAACACTGTAAATGGTTAAATTAACACTCAGTTGCATAAAATAAACTCAATGTTACCTTTCCTGCAGTCAAATGACCAAAAAGAGGCCTCATGGGTGGAATGTTATTTATATATATTTTTTTCTTCTTCATAAAATCTGGTGTTTCCATGTCAAATGATTTTGTTATATTTCAGTCTTCTGTGATATATATATATATATATATACAGTGGGAGGAAAAAAGTATTTGATCCCCTGCTGATTTTGTACGTTTGCACACTGACAAAGAAAGGATCAGTCTATAATTTTAATGGTAGGTTTATTTGAACAGTGAGAGACAGAATAACAAAAATATCCATAAAAACGCATGTCAGAAATGTTATAAATTGATTTGCATTTTAATGAGGGAAATAAGTATTTGACCCCCTCTCAATCAGAAAGTTTTCTGGCTCCCAAGTGACTTTTATACAGGTAACGAGCTGAGATTAGGAGCACACTCTTAAAGGGAGTGCTCCTAACCGCAGCTTGTTACCTGTAAAAAAGACTCCTGTCCACAGAAGCAATCAATCAATCAGATTCCAAACTCTCCACCATGGCCAAGACCAAAGAGCTCTCCAAGGATGTCAGGGACAAGATTGTAGACCTACACAAGGCTGGATTGGGCTACAAGACCATCGCCAAGCAGCTTGTGAGAAGGTGACAACATTTGGTGCGATTATTCGCAAATGGAAGAAACACAAAATAACTGTCAATATCCCTCGGCCTGGGGCTCCATGCAAGATCTCACCTCGTGGAGTTGCAATGATCATGAGAACGGTGAGGAATCAGCCCAGAACTACACGGGAGGATCTTGTCAATGATCTCAAGGCAGCTGGGACCATAGTCACCAAGAAAACAATTGGTAACACACTACGCCGTGAAGGACTGAAATCCTGCAGCGCCCGCAAGGTCCCCCTGCTCAAGAATACATATACATGCCCGTCTGAAGTTTGCCAATGAACATCTGAATGACTCAGAGGACAACTGGTGAAAGTGTTGTGGTCAGATGAGACCAAAATGGAGCTCTTTGACATCAACTCAACTCGCTGTGTTTGGAGGAGGAGGAATGCTGCCTATGACCCCAAGAACACCATCTCCACCGTCAAACATGGAGGTGGAAACATTATGCTTTGGGAGTGTTTTTCTGCTAAGGGGACAGGACAACTTCACCGCATCAAATGACGGGGCCATGTACCGTCAAATCTTGGGTGAGAACCTCCTTCCCTCAGCCAGGGCATTGAAAATGGGTCGTGGATGGGTATTCCAGCATGCCAATGACCCAAAACACACGGCCAAAGCAACAAAGGAGTGGCTCAAGAAGAAGCACATTAAGGTCCTGGAGTGGCCTAGCCAGTCTCCAGACCTTAATCCCATAGAAAATCTGTGGAGGGAGCTGAAGGTTCGAGTTGCCAAACGTCAGCCTCGAAACCTTAATGACCTGGAGAAGATCTGCAAAGAGGAGTGGGACAAAATCTCTCCTGAGATGTGTGCAAACCTGGTGGCCAACTACAAGAAACGTCTGACCTCTGTGATTGCCAACAAGGGTTTTGCCACCAAGTACTAAGTCATGTTTTGCAGAGGGGTCAAATACTTATTTCCTTCATTAAAATGCAAATCATTTTATAACATTTTTGACGCGTTTTTCTGGATTTTTTTGTTGTTATTCTGTCTCTCACTGTCAAATAAACCTACTATTAAAATTATAGACTGATCATTTCTTTGCAAGTGGGCAAACGTACAAAATCAGCAGTGGATCAAATACTTTTTTCCCCCACTGTATATATGTGACCCTGATTTAACCCACTGCAGTAATTAATAGTAACCAGAATTGAACCAAAACCATCATTATCATATTTCCCAACATACTCTATTGCAGGTTGATTTGTTTAATTGTTTGTTTCAATCTATATTTCTTTCACTGATTGATTAATTCATTCATATTTTGAAACTCAAATATAACTTAATGCACCCGCTACTGAAATGGTTGTTCCAGTTTAGATGATTAAGGTAGTCGCATATCTTAGTCTTTCCAACAACTGCGGCTGTCATTTTGAATGCAGATTGCGGGTGAATAAAAATTCTAAATGTTGTACATACCCAGTCTGGATGGATTCCAATAGGAATTACACATCACTTTGCAAGCCAGCATAATGTGACTTGCAGGCCTGATGTGACCTGTCAATAGAGCCTTGCATGGGCATTAATTTTAAGCCTGAGCCCTACCCATGCCTGCAACGTTCAGGCCCTACCCTACCCAGGCCCAATTGCTTCTGCGAAACGTAACCTGAAATCTGCCCAAAACCTGAAATCTGATAAAAAAAATCCTCTGTTAGTAAATCTATTAGCTGGTCCTCTCTGTCTGTCACTCGCTCCCTGTGCGTAGCTCGCTCTGCATGCGCTCTGCTCATAGCACTCTAAGTCTGCGAATATCCATAGCAACGGCTTCGCTTGGGCTGCTCTGCTCGATGAAGAGACGAGAGAGCAGTTAGTTGACAAAACTCAAGGAACATTATTATTTTCCGTTAAATAATCTCTCCTATTTAATATACATTGAAGGACTTCTGACACCATGATATGATCTTAGACATACATGACTGTACTGCGCAGCAGAGCGAATGCAAATTGTGGTACCTGAGCCCTGCCCGTACCCTAGTTACTGATGAAAAACAGGCCCTACCCGGCCCTAACCCCATGTATAATGTCAGGGCCCGTCGGGCTCGGTTCGGGTAGCAGAGCTCTACCTGTAAGCTATGCGTTTCAGACCACTGTATTAAAACTTGGCCCTCAAAAGAATGCCTTATGAAAAAGGTTCTCTATTGTCTTAAATATTTATATTTTAATGACAACATATTCACATACAAACACACTTGGTGAAGGCCACAGGACTGAGAACTACTGAATGCAACAACCATGTGTCCGTCACTAGTAAACATAGTATTGGGTGGCACTGGTAACAAAAACATTTACTCGACAGGCACCCTGGGAAATATTCAAATAAGGCTTAAAACCCTACAGCAGGGCAATTCAACTCCGGTCCTGGAGGGCTGAACCCTTTCCGGTTTTGTGCATGTGCATGTGCGTGCGTATCACGCACACACACACACACACACACACACACACACACACACACACACACACACACACACACACACACACACACACACACACACAGAAGCCAGTATCACAGAGGAGAGGACATGACAACATTAGTCATCCAGGCTGCCTGGAGAGCCACATGCTAATGTGTCATTTAAGCGCTGTAGGGAGGCAGAGGATTAAGAGATCTTGCCACCCAAAGTAAAAAGAGAGCAGAATCAGAGGATGTTCAGAATGGGAGAGCTTCTCATCTAGACTCCTGTGACTTAAAGGGGAATTCTGGGATTCAAACGACGACAAAGAGTCAATAGCTATATGGTTATTCATTTCAAAGTCCAAAAATAGATGTTCCAATTCTAGATTTTACTGTTAATTAAGACTCGTATGTCTTATATGAGTTTCACACTAGGAGAATGGGATCATCAAAGACAAATAGATAGAGAGGAGACGCTCATAAACCATTGTATTGTATTGCATTGTCATAATACACATCATGGCGGAAGATTGTACTATCAATGTCATTACTTTGTATTCAAAGTCAAAACCCTCGTCCGTGCTTTTGTGTTTTTTTTTCCAAGAATTGATAATCGCCCTGGCCTAGTTGCCAGCTAGAGCTCTTCCAAATCTGCATTACGTAGATTATGAAACGGTGAAATACAGCGGCCTGAATTCTAACCAGGGAGGAAAAACCCATCATCACACTAAACCTGTTATAGCAGGCTCGCTCTGGCTCGTAGTAGAATGCTGGATAAAGTCAGTCAAATGGCACCCTATTCCCTTTATAGTGCACTACTTTGGACCAGGGCCCATAGGGAATAGAGTTTCATTTGGGGCGCACAATCTTTCCCCAAAACCCCACTAAATACCTCAGAGCTGAATATATCTTATAGTACATTACTTGTGTATCTGCATTTCATGTCTAGTTATGTCAATACATTGTTCCATATACACTGGTGCAAACGGTTATTACTATCATTGCGATGCATAATCATAAGCTTGTAGCATCCGACTTGAAGTTATCCCCTTCATATTGATGGTAGTTAAGTCAAATCAATGCATTGTGCCATATACCCTAGTATTAACTGTTATTACCACCATTACAATGTACATTATAGTCTTCGTAATTGCTATAATTATATAAATATAGTTATGTCAATACATAGTGTCATATACCCTAGTCACTAGGGCCTAGTGGTATAACTAGCTACTATTAAATATTACTATCATTCACATTATTACAATGTATATAATCATACATCTATTCGCCATGGAGAATGTATTGCTCATAATAAAATGCTAAATAAAAGTGTTTTGCCGTCACAACGTCATCCCAATGTTGTCAAAACGTCACCTAAATGTTAGCCTCCGACGATGAATCATAGGTTACAGTGGTTGAATATGCCTCATGCGCCCCACTGCCAGGTCACAGCTGTGGTCTGTCGGGTGTGTGTGTGTGTGTGTGTGTGTGTGTGTGTGTGTGTGTGTGTGTGTGTGTGTGTGTGTGTGTGTGTGTGTGTGTGTGTGTGTGTGTGTGTGTGCCCACCCAGACTGTGCCCACACACCTTCCACACAGGTCCATTATCCACCTTGACAACACAATAGGGAACAGCAACCAACAACCCTCCATCCATCCATCACTATTCATCCATCCATCCATCACTATTCATCCACCCATCCTCCACACACGGCATCATGTGTGTATTTCACGACACAGACCACATAATGGAGTATGCATGTTGGGGTTTCGTGGTTTCACTTCAACTCCCCAAGGTGTTGTCAATGGCTCCCATTCACAGACTGCAAGGGTCTCCCATCTGCTCATTGTTTCCCCGATTCATTCTCTAAGGGGACTCTTTCCCTTCATTCATTTTCCATGGTTTTGGGTAGCATCGTGGTGATAAGCTCATACCGCTCATAGGTACCGCGGCGGTTGGATAATGGAAGTGGTAATGGCAAAGTGATTCCAGCTTACCCAGGAGACTGGCTGGCTGGTGGATGGTAGAAACAGCTCTCAATGTGCAACAGCTGGGACCAACATGCTGTTCCTTCTCCTCTCGCTCAGTCCCCGCTCCAATCACTCATGTACTGTAGTGCACTCAGCGCAAATTGCTTTGCTGTGCACCCTTCCCTCCTCCACTCCCCACTCGCTACCCACTAATAGTGGAATAAGACATGCAATTCTCGGGCCGAGGCAGACAGAACATTATTTGGATGTCTAGTGCATGTGAGAGCGAGAGAGGGAAAGAGAATGAGGGGGGAGAATAGAGGAGGAGATGATGAAGGGATCTGCGTTCAATAAGGGGGCACGGTGGAGGCAGACAGCCAATGAGAGAAAGAGAGAGAGAGAGGTAGGTAGAGAGAGAGAGAGAGAGAGAGAGAGAGAGAGAGAGGAGAGGTAGGTAGAGAGAGAGAGGTAGGTAGAGAGAGAGGTAGGTAGAGAGAGAGAGGTAGGTAGAGAGAGAGGTAGGTAGAGAAAGAGAGGTAGGTAGAGAGAGAGAGAGAGAGAGAGAGAGAGAGAGAGAGAGAGAGAGAGAGATAGAGGTAGGG
>NC_138294.1:32559106-32624106 GCF_965601325.2 Salmo salar | reverse complement strand
TGATTACAGGATAGCAGGACAATAAACCAGGCTCTCCATGCCTCCCCAGCGAGCCTCTTTTTTTTGTATAGAATGTGGTGAGATGAGATAATATGATTATGTTGTGTTTTATCCTGGAATTAACAATTAGATTAACTAGCGGAAAATTAGGTCTTTCAAACTCAAAATCTTTCTAACTCAGTTTTTCTGATTAGGTCTAGACATATATTCATCAGTGGTGGAAAAAGTACTCAATTGTCATACTTTTGTTAACGGAAAATGACTCAAGTAAAAGTGAAAGTCACCCGGTAAAATACTACTTGAGTAAAAGGCTAAAAGTATTTGGTTTTAAATATACTTAAGTATCAAAAGTAAATGTAATTGCTAAAATGTACTTAAGTATCAAAAGTAAAAGTATTAAGCAAACCAGACTGAACAGTTTATTTTGTTTTTTTTGACAGATAGCCAGAGGCACACAACAACACTCAGACATAATTTACTATCAAAGCATTTGTGTTTAGTGAATCCGCCAGATCAGAGGCAGTAGGGATGACCAGGGATGTTCTCTTGATAAGTGTGCGAATTGGACCATTTTCCTGTCAAAATGTAAGGGATACTTTTGGGTGTCAGGGAAAATGTATGGAGTAGAAAGTACATTATTTTCTTTAGAAATGTAGTGCAGTAAAAGTAAATGTTGCCAAAAATATAAATAGTAAAGTAAAGTACAGATACCCCCAAAAACTACTTAAGTAGTAATTTAAAGTATTTTTACTTAAGTACTTTACACCACTGATGTTCATCAATGGCAACCATTGGTTAAGCTTGTTAAAGGTGCAGTGGTATTACATAACCAAGTAGGCCCATAAAACTCACTGGAGACAAGTCACAATAAACGTGTGTGGGGGCCATAGGTTATAGGTCAGATAGGAAGACTCACCCTTAACCTTTGTCCGACACTGAATACAGACAACTTCTGCACCCCAACCCCACCCACACCCACACACAGTCATCAGTGGGGTTTCCGCTTCACTACATTGCAAAAGCATATGCCTTGACTCGCCTGGTTTGTCTCAGTGTCTGCTTATCACATGGCCAGTACTGGTATCACATAGCCGTGTTGTTTTTAAATGGGTTCTGCTGCCATTCTGATTTAGTGTAGCTCCCATAGCTGTGTGTCTGAGGAGGAGCAAGAGAGTGCCTTCTGGCAAAAAGTCCCTCATGTCTAACGGCCTTTTTGCATATTATATTCTTTCCTTTCCTTTCATTTCCTTTCCTTTCCTTTCCTTTCCTTTCCTTTCCTTTCCTTTCCTTTCCTTTCCTTTCCTTTCCACACACACACACACACAGGCACACACACAGGCACACACACAGGCACACACACAGGCACACACACTTTGGAGCCGCTCTGTGCTGTCTGATGCTATTATTGTCTGTGGTCAAGGGACAAGCAATGGACAAATAAAAGAGTGGGAATCCTAAGCTAATCATAAGCTATATACAGTACATGAACAGAATGCGTGGCTTTATGTACATGTGTGATGAGCACAATGGTCAGACATATGCTATTTTGGTTTTACATTATTTTTTGTATTTTTTTTTCGCTGAAAGATTGCTGGAAACCAGAATATTACAACCAGTGATTTCTGGAAAACCTGGGAATTCTGGAAAAGTTACTGGAATTTTGCAATCCTAGTATGCACGCACCAAATATAAAAAATCTAGTAGATAGCTGATGCAAAAAGTGAAGTGAAATCTGAGTCGAGGAGGAAGCAACTGGGTTCACTTACTCGTTCCGGAATCCCCTCTTACATTAAGAACATCACTTAAGCAATACTGACAGTGCTGTGTTCTTGTGGCATAGCACTATAACAATGCGGTCAAAGAACAATTGTACTTAACAAAAAAAATATATTCTGTCAAATGCAAACATGGATTGAATTTGACTGCATAAAGGGGCAATCATCAGTTGCGACATCCACTTTTGTACTTAAAATTTGATGATACGAACCCATTGATTCTTGAAGAATAGAACCTATGAACGCCTTATGAGCTTAGTTCAACTGTCGTACCCCATCAGAACCCAAAATACAAGCTTGTTTGACAGAACTTCAACGTTTGTAAACAGATAAAAAAAATATAAACACTATATATAGCCTCAAAACACGTTTAAATCTATAACTGATATATCATGGATGGTCAGTCATTGCATCCATAGCTCTGTCTATGAATTTGAGAGTGGGTACATTTCTCCAGCCCCATACATCAGGTTTTTACCAAACTAGGGGCGGGGAGTACACTTTGTTAGTGTTTCTACTGCCGATTGCCGATTTAACTGATGTATCCTTATTTGATGAGTCCTTCCTGAAACACACAAAATCCTTCACTGAGCAGACATTATGTAACATGGTGTAAAGGTTTAAAAATAGAAGGCAAAAGAGGGAAGGAGAGGAGAGGGAAACAAAGAGATAATACTAAGTGTGTTGGACTGAGCGCCAAGGTCTGTAGTACGGAGGGAGGAAGGGTGGGAGGGAGGAGGAGACGGAGTAAGGGGGTGAGGGCTGGCTATCAGGCCAACACAAAACCCCTCCGATTCCTGCTGCGGGAGAGGCAGCGAGACTAGAGCACCGGCGCTGCCTGCAGCCTGCCTGCTCTGAATGGCAAGTGGCTCGGGAGAGAAGGAGGGAGGGAGAGAAGGAGGGAGGGAAGGAGGGAGAGTGCGTTTGAGAGAGGCAGAGTGGTTTAAAAACCAGAGAGGTGTGAGAGAGAGAGAGAGAGAGAGAGAGAGAGAGAGAGAGAGAGAAGCGAGAGAGCGGGGTGACGCTCCACTCACCAGTGAGGGAGAGAGAGAGGAAAAACGAGGGAGGGAGGGAGGAAAAAAGAGGGAGGGAGAGGGGGAAATTCCGGACATCACTGACGCACACTGTTCCACCGAAGGGCCAGTAGGCCCTATTTATCAAGCACAACGAGAGGGGCTATTTCTGTCTCTCCGGTGTGGAGGGGGGGGGTCAGTAGCACCAGCACCGTGTGACCGCAAAGAGCAGACAAACACAGAAATAAAGAGGAGGAAAAACAACAAGCGGTTCTCATGAACACATTGTGATTAGTAACAAGCAGTAGCAGCACGAATCATAAATGTCTTTCTCCCATGAACACCTTCTTTATTTTCCCTACAGCACCAAAGTGTCTGAATCTCAGGAAACAGTGCTGTGTGTGTGTGTGTGTGTGTGTGTGTGTGTGTGTGTGTGTGTGTGTGTGTGTGTGTGTGTGTGTGTGTGTGTGTGTGTGTGTGTGTGTGTGTGTGTGTGTGTGTGTGTGTGTGTGTACGTGCATGTATGTGTGCGTGTGTTATATTTGCGAGTGTGTGCATGTCCTTTTGCGTGCTCGTGCACATATGAGTGTGTATGATTTCACATCTGTGTGTCTGCCCAGAGCTTGCTAAGAAACGTGCAGTTTTCCCTGTGAAAACCCTGCATCGCTTACCGAGTACCTGAGCGGGATGCAGACTAGATAGACATCCACTTCTGCAGCTCCAGTCAGACACAGACCAGACTTGGGCAGTGAGGAAGTTACAGACGTACAAATATCATGCTTCCCACAAAAATGCTAACCTCCCATGCAATTGTAATGTTGAGAGGTTAGCATGTCTTGGGGGTATGATATTTCTGCATCTGTAACTTTGTCACTCCTCCTTATTCACAATTCATTCAGGATCATACGTAATCATGGTAGCGTCCACATTCATGTAGAAGTGTTTAGAAACATATTATATTCTTATTGACAATACAAATTACTACAAAATGACACAATACATTATTTACCATTCATTTATATTGGGCACAAAATAATCTGAAAGACAGCCAAAACAAACCGTTTGTAGAGTAACAAGTTTGACGCAGTCATTGCGTGCTATAAATATGGGACCAACGACTTAACTTTTTACTGCTTTAATACACATACTGTATAAGTGAATTTGTCACAATACTTTTGCAAAAGCATTGCACTATAGAATAGGCTGCCCTGGTCAAAAGCAGTGCACTATAGAATAGGCTGCCCTGGTCAAAAGCAGTGCACTATAAAATAGGCTGCCCTGGTCAAAAGCAGTGCACTATAGAATCGGCTGCCATGGTCAAAAGCAGTGCACTATAGAATAGGCTGCCCTGGTCAAAAGCAGTGCACTATAGAATAGGCTGCCATGGTCAAAAGCAGTGCACTATAGAATAGGCTGCCATGGTCAAAAGCATTGCACTATAGAATAGGCTGCCCTGGTCAATCCGTTTAAGGAACTGTTCTCAAGCCTGGGCGATGTAATCCCATTCCATCATCGTATTTCTCCTTTCATTTATTAGTTCATTTCAGTTCCCGCCGCTCGGTGATGGATCAGCTAGAGGGATCTGCCGTCGCGTTTAGGGCGGCGAGGGATTTCCATGCGCTTCGGCGGTGGCCCCGGGGCACCTGGGAGATATCGTGGCGGTGAGTCAGACAAAAATCGCCGTCAGGAAGGGGCCACTCCATTAGTCTCGGGCCCATACATGACCCCCAAGAGTGGGGAGCTGAGCTGAGGGGCTAGGCTATATCTTTCAGCACATTCAAATAGGAATGAGGAACTGAATGTGGTTCTTAACCCTCTCAGGTGCACAACTGCATATACAAATTTGTAGCAGCACACAGACACACACACGCACACGCACACACACACACACACACACACCACTTAACTGCTGTGGGTCAGGAGGGCGTATGTCTGTAACCCTACTCACCCCAATCCCACTCACTTCCCCTCTCCATGGCAGTGCCTGTTGACACATTGCTCACTGTCTCCCAGTCCGCCTCCCCACCTCCCCACAGGTCAAGTCATGGTGACCCCCAGTCTAAGTGATACTGCACTTAGGCCACAGCCAGGATTAGAACTCAGCAAATTGGCACCGGCTGGAGCCCTGGAAGGGGAATTGATATCCCACTACCACACTTTTCTGCCTGTTTCTCATTTTTCTCCATACATTTTAGCTGTCTTTCGCAATACACTTCTCACCAAACGGAAATGTTTTTCTGGGCCCCGTTTGGTTCGTTTTTTTGCTCAGTGTCTGTGTAAGCTACGATCAGATTGGTGCACTGTGGTTTTGCGTAACTACTCTGGAGGTTGTCTCGGTGCATGTTTGAACGCACACTCGTGCACACATAAACAAACACGCACCACACACACACACACCCTCTGGGTGTTTAAAACAGTGGATGAACATGTGATTTGCTAAAAGGTTCAACCTTCTATTTACACGGAATTCACGGAGGGCAACTGAGTGCTACCATGCCGTTCCATCTCAAAAGGCCTCACATGGACTCGGAAATATTCTGATATTGTAAAATGGTGACATTGACTTGCTCAACGTGTGTGAACGTCAGGTGGTGGGTTTGTTGTGTAAGGTAAGAGAGATGAGAGGTGAGAATCTCTTTCTTCCCTTTTTACTTGAAATTGGAGTCAGTAATATCCTTTCAAAGACGTCTCTCTGTCAGTGGTGTTTATTCTTGGTGCCAAGGGAAGCCAAGCTTCCCCCAAAAATGTACCAGGAAAAAAATATTTTCAGAATTTTCCTTTGATTCACAAGAGGCTAAATGAACACTAAATAACCAAAAGTATGTGGACACCTGCTCATCGAACATCTCATTCTAAATTAATATGGAGTTGGTCCCCCCCTTTGCTGCTATAACAGCCTCCACTCTTCTGGAAAGGCTTTGCACTAAATGTTGGAACATTGCTGTGGGGACTTGCTTCCATTCAGCCACAAGAGCATTAGTGAGGTCAGGCACTGATGTTAGGCCTGGCATTAGCCAGCGTTCCAATTCATCCCAATGGTGTTCGATGGGGTTGAGGTCAGAGCTCTGTGCAGGCCAGTTAAGTTCTTCCACACCGATCTCGACAAACCATTTCTGTATGTACCTCGCTTTGTGCACGGGGCAATTGTCATGTTGAAACAGGAAAGGGCTTTTCCCAAACTGTTGCCACAAAGTTAGAAGCACAGAATCGTCTAGAATGTCATTGTATGCTGTAGCATTAAGATTTCCTTTCACTGGAACTAAGGGACCTAGCCCGAACCATGAAAAACAGTCCCAGGCCATTATTCCTCCTTTACCAAACTTTACAGTTAGCACTATGCATTCGGGCAGGTAGCGTTCTGCTGTCATCCGCCAAACACAGATTAGTCCATCTGCCAGACGGTGAAGCGTGATTCATCACTCCAGAGAACACGTATCCACTGCTCCAGAGTCCAAAGACGGTGAGCTTTACACCACTCCAGCCGACGTTTGGCATTATGTATGGTGATCTTAGGCTTGTGTGGGGCTGCTCTGCATTGGAAACCCATTTCATGAAGCTCCCGACGAACAGATCATGTGCTGATGTTGCTTCCAGAGGCAGTTTGGAACTCGGTAGAGTATTGCAACCGAGGACAGATGATTTTTACGCGCTTCAGCACTTGGCGGTCCCGTTCTGTGAGCTTGTGTGGCCTACCACTTCGTGGCTGAGCCGTTGTTGCTCCTAGACATTTCCACAATAACAGCACTTACAGTTGACCTCTAGCAGGACAGAAATTTGACGAACTGACATGTTGGAAATATCTATGGAAAGATCCTGCCATTCTATGACGGTGCCATGTTGAAATCACTGAGCTCTTCAGTAAGGTAATTTTACTGCCAGTGTTTGTCTATGGAGATTGCATGGATATGTCCTGTCAGCAACGGGTGTGGCGGAAAAGCAGAATCCACTAATTTGAAGGTGTGTCCACATACTTTTGTATATATAGGGTTCTCACCGGAGAACGCATCCGAGCGAGCGAAACAACGCCCCTGTGTCTCTGTCTGTCTAGCCCATCTATCTGATGCTGTCTGGTCAAAAATAATATGACATTGTTGCTGTCCGTAAAATTGAATGCAAGGTCAGCCAGCGAGCATTTGGCCTATTAGCATTTGGCCAAGTGGCTATTATAAAATAATAGCCAATCAGCTCAGCATTGAGCTAAACTGAGTGAGCTCAACTTTGAATGGTCCTGGTGCACCAAAAAAATGTGCCAAGGGAAGCCAGTTTGGATTTGGCTTCAATCACATTGAGAGCAAAATGTCCTGGACAGAAACAACTTGAATTGCTGCATCTCGTTGTGTTGTTGTCCTCCGGTGGCTAGCTAGAAATTGTTTCTTTCCTAAATTAGCTAAAATTGTCCCTTTCCTAAATTTGCCATGGATGGATAGGGATTTGGACTCATAGTTTTACTTAATTCTCCGTACTGGCCAATGACTATAAGGGCGATTCTGATCCAACCATAAATGCATAAATTGTGCCCCTGGCCTGAGAGGATGGAAGCTCAACATGTAGCTAGATGTAGAAGGCTAATGTTAACTAGGTAGCTCATCGTTGCCCATGAAAGGAAGTTAGGCTACTGAGCAAGCATTTTAGCCAGAGTCCTAGGACAACAAAAAATAAAAGCGTGTACTGTATGACAGAGTGATAGACCATTTCGTCAACAAGAAAGAGAGGAGGATGGCATTGGTGTTTCTCTACAAGTAAGGTGAACCATCATGTTTTTTCTACCATTGCACATGCACACGCACACACAGAAATCAGCACCATGGACAGCCACGTCATATTTACCTTACGTTGATTGGATTACATTGTTTGTGGTATCTTTTAGTTGTCACTGTATTAGACTAAGCATAGGGGATTTGATGATGTGGAAATGTTGAAGTTCAAATAGTGCTGGAATAGTGGAAGCAGCTCCTGTTTAGCGACTGGTTGCAAAAAAAAAAAAAATTCTCGCTTGGATTCCCCAGTGATTTTTACCCACTCACTGCTACTGCCCTCTGTTAACAACACAATGATCTGTTCCTTTTTTTTGTTTTTGTAAACAGTCTCCGGCTCCAGACAGAAAACAATCCAGCCTTGAAAATTGAGAGACAACATCTCGGATTCTGAGAAAAGTCGATAAAAGCCTGTATCACACTTTCTCCTTTAACAACCTTCACTCAAAGTCTATTGTAGGAATCATCAAACGTGTTATATCTTAACTATTAGCCTTCAAACCAACCTTTCACAAAGTACCGTTTTAACAAAAAATAATATCATAAATATTGTGTAATTTAAAAAGGACAGCATTTTCCTTCATAAAATAAACATAACACTAGTGCTACAAAAATGTCTGCAAATCTTTCTAGGTGATAAATCCCTTTATAACCTTGAATACAGTGTTACACTATTACTGTATCATGCTGATGTAGATACACTGTCTGAGGATGATGAGATCATCAGCAGGTCCCATATTGGCCTGGCCAGCTGCTACAGCCTGGCAAACAGCTGGAGAAGGGAGGCCTCCGACCAGCATGGCAGAGCCCTATGAGGAACCTACTGGGAAGTAGTCAGGGTTGCCCCAGGGATTCCTCCTGTGCCCGCTACACTTCATGAGGGTCTGACAGGGTCAGGTCTCCACTCTGGAAGATACAGTGTTAATTATCCGGGGCACCCCTCGGAGCAAATGGAAGGAGTGAGAGTGAGAGACTGATAGAGTTGAGGCTCTGCTGAGAAGTATTGTGTACGAGCACAGGCCATTGCTAATCCTGCTGTTGTAGCTAGTATGCTATTCGCAAATGTTAGTGCTAATACTAACTAACACTTTCATATACACTACATTACTGCTTACAATATTGCTGACGTGACAGCTGAAGCTACACTATGCTTCACCACTAACACAATCACTAACTTTAAAAAAAAGCTAACATTTCTAAAACCAGTTTTTGCCTTGTCGTTATGGGGTATTGTGTGTAGATTGATGAGGAGGGGAAAAAAACGATTTAATACATTTTAGAATAAGGCTGTAACGTAACAGAATGTGAAAAAGAACACTTTCCAAAGGCACTGTATCTATAATACATTGGTTTAAACAATATTGGTTTATATTTGATGAGCTGTTTGATCAACGCTTTCCTTTAGAGTAGTGGATTATTTTTAGACATGTTGCTAGGATGCTAATGTCCTTCTAGAGTTATAATATGTACTTATATGGAGGTAACGGCAAAACGAAAAAGAATAACGGTAATTCCTGGGCTTTGAGCGTAGACAATGTCAGAGCTCAAGTCAATGTCAGAGTCGACTGTATGGTTTTACCTATTGAGCACGAAACATATTTTTGTCAAATAATTATAATGTGATGCGTAGCAATGATACCATGTTGCAGGGGTGGATGTAACAAAGGGACAGTTATGCCACGATGAAGGATCAAACCCACTGTGAGCGATGGTGGCATTTTCAATTTCACATGATGGAGGGTGTCATTATCAAAGAACCCAGCCCAGCATTTCCAGAGTCATAATTAGGAATGAATCAAAGTCCAAAGTGCTTTTGATCGGAATGTTTTGGGATGCCGTAATTGCGGCAACACCACCTCAGAAACAGCTTGAAAATGATTTGTCATTGTCCAAAAACACTGTATTATAGTCTAGGTCCTAGAGTTTTTCTCCTTCTGGTCACGTGGTAAGAAAAAACTCCCATGCTTAACCATACTTAATGCTACCCAGTTGGTAAAAGTTTTGCCACCAGGTAAGATTGCTATAGTCTGACATATTGTTCATAAAGACTCAGTAAATAGAACAATCCCCATTATAGTCCATTGAAATCTTGTGGAGTAAACCACACTGCTTTCCTTGGGCCTGTCTGATTTGGCACCCATCAGCAGAAGGCAAATCCCTCTGACAAGACAAAATAAATCCTCAGCCCCTGCTTCTTCTCTTCTTCTGCTTCCCTCTCTCTACAAGCACACAGAGAGAAAACCTCTTTCGTTGATGTGCCAAACAATGACAAGTGGAGCCTATTTTCGAATGTTATTTCCCTTATTGCTGTTTACCTCGGCTCTATTTAATATTCATAATTAAGTGTCCTCCACCATTTAGAGTAGAGGTCGACCGATTAATCGGAATGGCCGATTAATTAGGGCTGATTTCAAGTTCATAACAATCGGAAATCGGTATTTTTGGACACCGATTTTTTTATTTTTATTATTGTTATTATTTTTTTACACCTTTATTTAACTAGGCAAGTCAGTTAAGAACACATTCTTATTTTCAATGACGGCCTAGGAACGGTGGGTTAACTGCCTTGTTCAGGGGCAGAACGACAGATTTTTACCTTGTCAGCTCGGGGATTCAATCTTGCAACCTTCCGGTTAACTAGTCCAACGCTCTAACCACCTGCTTTACATTGCACTCCACGAGAAGCCTGCCTGTTACGCGAATGCAGTAAGAACCCAAGGTAAGTTGCTAGCTAGCATTAAACTTATCTTAGAAAAAATAATTTAATCAATCATATTCACTAGTTAACTACACATGGTTGATGATATTACTAGTTTATCTACCCTGTCCTGCGTTGCATATAGTTGCTGAGGTACACGTTGCTCCAACAAAAAGCACCTGTTGTTGCACCAATGTGTACCTAACCATAAACATCAATGCCTTTCTTAAAATCAATACACAAGTATATATTTTTAAACCTGCATATTTAGTTAATATATTTAGTTAATATTGCCTGCTAACATCAATTTCTTTTAACTATGGAAAAGGTGTCACTTCTCTTGCAACAGATTCAGGGTATATGCAGCAGTTTGGGCCGCCTGGCTCGTTGCGAACTGTGTGAACACTATTTCTTCCTAATAAAGACAGCCGACTTCGCCAAACGGGGGAGAATTTAACAAAAGCGCATTTGCGAAAAAAGCACAATCGTTGCACGAATGTACCTAACCATAAACATCAATGACTTTCTTAAAATCAATACACAGAAGTATATATTTTCTAAACCTGCATATTTTGCTAAAATAAATCCAGGTTAGCAGGCAATATTAACCAGGTGAAATTGTGTCACTTCTCTTGCGTTCATTGCACGCAGAGTCAGGGTATATGCAACAGTTTGGGCCGCCTGGCTCGTTGCAAACTAATTTGACAGAATTTTACATAATTATGACATAACATTGAAGGTTGTGCAATGTAACAGGAATATTTAGACTTATGGATGCCACCCGTTAGATAAAATACAGAACGGTTCCGTATTTCACTGAAAGAATAAACGTGATAGTTTCCGGATTCGACCATATTAATGACCTAAGGCTCGTATTTCTGTGTGTTATTATGTTATAATTAAGTCTATGATTTGATAGAGCAGTCTGACTGAGCGGTGGTAGGCACCAGCAGGCTTGTAAGAATTAATTCAAACAGCACTTTCGTGCGTTTTGCCAGCACCTCTTCGCAATGCTTCAAGCATTGCGCTGTTTATGACTTCAAGCCTATCAACTCCCAAGATTAGGCTGGTGTAACCCATGTGAAATGGCTAGCTAGTTAGGTGGGTCGAGCACAGGTAGGAGCGAGGACAGGGACGGAAGCTATACTGTTACACTGGCAATACTAAAGTGCCTATAAGAACATCCAATAGTCAAAGGTATATGAAATACAAATCGTATAGAGAGAAATAGTCCTATAATTCCTATAATAACTACAACCTAAAACTTCTTACTTGGGAATATTGAAGACTCATGTTAAAAGGAACCACCAGCTTTCATATGTTCTCATGTTCTGAGCAAGGAATTTAAACGTTAGCTTTCTTACATGGCACATATTGCACTTTTACTTTCGTCTCCAACACTTTGTTTTTGCATTATTTAAACCAAATTTTCATTATTTATTTGAGGCTAAATTGATTTTATTGATGTATTATATTAAGTTAAAATAAGTGTTCATTCAGTATTGTTGTAATTGTCATTATTACAAATAAATAAATAAATAAAAATCGTCCGATTAACCGGTACCGAATTTTTTTGGTCCGCCAATAATCGGTATCGGCGTTGAAAAATCATAATCGGTCGACCTCTAATTTAGAGGCCAATCAATGTCAATTATGGGTGTTTACTCTTGGACTGCAGGAGTGAACGCGGCAGAGCCCTACAGCCCATCTGAGAGGATCCTTGACCCCTTCTGGCTTTTGGTTAGCAACAAAATTAGCATTAGCTCTGCCAATGCTAGGCTGTCTTTTTTTCTCTTTCTCACTCTCTTTCTGTCTATGCTGCAATATTAGCAATATCACTTCTCGCCACTGTATATAGCCTGTTTTTTTTACAGTTGTTTTATTTCTTTACTTACCTATTGTTCACCTAACACATTTTCTGCATTATTGTGTGTGTAAGCATTTCACTGTAAGGTCTACAGCTGTTGTATTCGGCGCCCGTGACAAATTAACTTTGATCATCATTTGATCATTTTTGAAAGTTAGCGATTGTGTTAGTGGTGAAGCTTAGTGTAGCTTCAGCTGTCACATCAGCAATATTGTAAGCAGTAATGTAGTGTATATGAAAGTGTTAGTTAGTATTAACATTTGCGAATAGCATACTAGCTACAACAGCAGGATTAGCAATGGCCTGTGCTCGTACACAATACTTCTCAACAGAGCCTCAACTCTATCAGTCTCTCACTCTCACTCCTTCCATTTCCTCTGAGGGGTTTGATCCTTCATCGTGGCATAACTGTCCCTTTGTTACATCCACCCCTGCAACATGGTATCACTGCTACGCATCACATTATAATTATTTTACAAAAAGATGTTTCGTGCTCAATAGGTAAAACCATACAGTCGACTCTGACATTGACTCGAGCTCTGACATTGTCTACGCTCAAAGCCCAGGAATTACCGTTATTCTTTTTCGTTTTGCCGTTACCTCCATATAAGTACATATTATAACTCTAGAAGGACATTAGCATCCTAGCAACATGTCTAAAAATAATCCACTACTGTAAAGGAAAGCGTTGATCAAACAGCTCATCAAATATAAACCAATGTATTATAGATACAGTGCCTTTGGAAAGTGTTCTTTTTCACATTTTGTTATGTTAAAGCCTTATTCTAAAATGTATTAAATCGTTTTTTCCCCTCCTCATCAATCTACACACAATACCCCATAACGACAAGGCAAAAACAGGTTTTTCGAAATGTTTGCTAATTTATAATAATAAAAAAACTGAAATATCACCTTTACATAAGTATTCAGACCCTTTACTCAGTACTTGGTTGAAGCACCTTTGGCAGCGACTACAGCCTTGAGTCTTCTTGGGTATGACGCTACAAGCTTGGCACACCTGTATTTGGGGAGTTTCTCCCATTCTTCTCTGCAGATCCTCTCAAGCTCTGTCAGGTTGGATGGGGAGTATCGCTGCACAGCTATTTTCAGGTCTCTCCCGAGATGTTCGATCGGGTTCAAGTCCGGGCTCTGGCTGGGCCACTCAAGGACATGTAGAGACTTGTCCCGAAGCCACTCCTGCTTAGGGTCATTGTCCTGATCTGAGGTCCTGAGCGCTATGGAGCAGGTTTTCATCAAGGAGCTCTCTGTACTTTTCTCTGTTCATCTTTCAAATCAAATTAATTTATATAGCCCTTCTTACATCAGCTGATATCTCAAAGTGCTGTACAGAAACCCAGCCTAAAACCCCAAACAGCAAGCAATGCAGGTGTAGAAGCACCTTTGCCTCAAACCTGACTAGCCTCCCAGTCCCTGCCACTGAAAAACATCCCCACAGCATGATGCTGCAACCACTACAAGGTGTCCTCTAGACCAGGGGCGGAAATCCCGGGGGGGACGGGGGGGACACAACCCCCCCATCCTGGGAAAAATATGATTTGTCCCCCCCAATATATCACTGAAACATAACTATGTAATTTAAATAATATTAATAATACGCAATGAAAGCAATTGTGCTGATTATAGACACTTAATAGCGCGTTTTTAAGTTTCAAAAGATTGCGACCCCCCCACCCTTTGCCTCACAATGGTTTGATCCACTGCCAGTTCCTTAGTTGGCAAGGTAACAGAGGGGTCGTATCTACTGTCTGAAAGGCACTCAATGAACGTAACTGACGTGAGGTTAATCTAGTCAATCGCGCACACACACTAGCTGAATATGCAGAGCTAGCGTGCAAATATTAACTATTAAGCTAGCTAGTACCTATTCCATTTATGTGGCGTCGTCAAAGATGGAATCTTTGCTATCGTCAATTTATTCCAAGATCAGCATGCAGATGATGTAAGTTAGTGCTTCAAAGTCCCTGTGATAAGGTTAGCGATAAACTGAAGTCCAAACTGAACAGAACTACACTCTCTTCTACCATTGTCTTAAATATATTTAATGGTCTCGTTGCAAAAGCTAAATTGTCGCAAGGGAACTTTTATTTATTTATTTTATTTCACCTTTATTTAACCCGGGTAGCAAAGATTACAGCAAACACCACTGAAACTGAATTGGTGCTCACTAGCTTTGCAAATTCAGCTATTGTTGGAAGCCAGCCAATATGAAACAAACTATTAAAATTACAAAAGGTTGCAGCATATGTTGTGTAAATGGTGAACTAATACAGCTGTCAACTCTTGTCATTTTAATCTGTTTCACATTTGCTAGCTACCTTTTAGATCGAAGCCCAAATAGAATGATAGAAGATCATAGAAGCCCATCTCCTACTGTAAATAACCTACACACTGTGTGTGTGTGTAGCCAGCCAGCCAGCCAGCCAGCCAGCCAGCCAGCCAGCCAGCCAGCCAGGTAGAAAAATGGCAGAAAAATAAAAGACGGACATCAGAGTATTTTTCAATACACCAAAACGCATAGTAAGAACCCTAGTAGCCTAATATCTCAAAGACTAGTTGATAAAATGTTCATAAGAAAGAAATGAAATTCTAATGGAAATGTTTCACAATGATGTCATTAGGCAGAGCAGGCAACAGATGGCACACAGACAGGAGAGTTGGGGACAGATATGCAGGGACAGACTGGCAGAGACAGGGAGTCTCAGGTAAGTTTGTTGAGTCTTTGTTTGGCAACATTATGAAAGGTTCTCAATTTTTTTGACTTGTAAAATAGGAACATAATTGGAAAATGCCATGGATACCCCCACTCTCAACTTAAACTGGTGACTGAACTAAGATTTGTTAAAGGCAATGGTATTGCTGTTGTGATTAGTTGTGTAGTTTTGGGTACCGGTAGTTAGGAGTACGGCAAACACCTTATTTCTTTGGTTCCTCAATATACATTTACCATATTACAATGTAGGCTATGTGTTACTGCACTACTTTTGGTGTCCCCCTCAGGAATTGCTCTTGAGAAAATGTTATGTAATTGTCCCCTCCAAAGTTGATATCAGATTTTCGCCCCTGCTCTAGACGTGTCGCTTGGCATTCAGGCCAAAGAGTTAAATCTGGTCTGAGAGTCTTTAGGTGCCTTTTGGCAAACTCCAAGCGGGCTGTCATGTGCCTTTTACTGAGGAGTTGCTTCTGTCTGGTGACTGTACCATAAAGGCCTGATTGGTGGAGTGCTGTAGAGATGGTTGTCCTTTTGGAAAATTCTCCCATCTCCACAGAGGAACTCTAGAGCTCTGTCAGAGTGAACATCGGGTTCTTTGTCAACTCCTTGACTAAAGCCCTTCTCCCCCGATTGTTCAGTTTGGCCTTGCGGCCAGCTCTAGGAAGAGTCTTGCTGGTTCCAAACTTCTTCCATTTAAGAATGATGGAGGGCGCTGTGTTCTTGGAGACCATCAATGCTGCATGAATGTTTTGGTGCCCTTCCCCAGATCTGTGCCTCGACACAATCCTGTCTCGGAGCTCTACGGACAATTCCTTCGACCTCATGGCTTGGTTTTTCCTCTGACATGCAGTCAACTGTGGGACCTTATAGACAGGTGTGTCCCTTTCCAAATCATGTCCAATCAACTGAATTTACCACAGGTGGACTCCAATCAAGTTATAGAAACATCTCAAGGATGATCAATGGAAACAGGATGCACCTGAGCTCAATTTGAAGTCTCATAGCAAAGGGTCTGTTTTCTATCTTAAATACATTTGGTAAAATTTCTAAAAACTTGTTTTCACTTCATCATTATGGGGTATTGTGTGCATTTTTTATTTAATCCATTTTAGAATAATGCTGTAATGTAACAACATGTGGAAAAAGTCAAGGATACTGAATAGTATATCTAAATGAATATAATAAAATAATCTAAATTAATACTCTCTATCTCTCTCTCACACTCTCTAATAAGTATTTACAAATCAACACAAAGCACATAATTGACAAACATACAAGTGTTGAAGATCTGAAGGAAGATCTCTCTATCCACCACTCTCTCTCTGTCTTCTCCGACATATCTCAAGTGCCAGATGTCACCAGTTGGCTGCTGTCAGAATCATTTTATCAAGTGCCAATCACATTTTAGATCTATACTCATCCCTCAAACGCCCCCTATGTAAAGCGACTGAAGCTGAAAATACTGCAATTTGAATCGGTTTCTTCCTCAACAGCAGCTATCATCAAACAACACTCTTTTCCCCAGTGTCCCCCTTGATTTTCCATGACATGACGAGACTCTCGAATGAAGTGTGACACGGACTGAATGATTCATGGTGGGAAAAAAACGTACACAGAAACGACTTCTAAGACAAACAAAATGCCTTGACACCCAGAGGCAAACTATATCTCACACACCCAAGGCTGTAAACACACACATAATGTGATGACTATTAAACATATGAAAGGGGTCAAGAAAGACAGCCTTCCCTTTTCCTGTGACCTTCACGCCAAGCCGTTGCCCTGACAACGGGCTTGCCCATTCCAAGAAAGAAAAAGAAAAACCAAACATAAAGGAATAAGAGTGTGACAAAATGATTGCCTCAACTCGGTGAGAAATGACATCGTTATGTAGGAAAATCGATGCCTTGTGTGCTAAAACATCATTGGCTGGCGCGTTAAGGGGGAGGTGTTAGCGGTCTGATTGACATTTCCATGGATTGAACATTTTCAATCTACACCTTCAGCTGTACCTATACAAATATAATTCACTTTGCCTTGTCTTGAAAAAAGAGCAAGTCGTTTTGATGCAGAGTAATGTAGAAGCTAAATGCTCCTTTAAAACCCCGTGCATAATATTCAGCACCTGTTGGGAAGTGAACCCCAAAACGTCAACCATGATATAATAAATAAAATCAAATCAAATTGTATTGGTCACATTCACATGGTTAGCAGATGTTAATGAGAGTGTAGCGTTCTAGTTCCGACCATGCAGTAATATCTAACAAGTAATCTAAGAACAACAACTACCTTATACACACAATTGTAAAAGTTACGGAACTCCAATTTGAGCAGCAGCAGCTGAAAAATGAGCTCCTACAAATATTGAAATTTACATGGTTTTTAGAGTGAAGTACATCGGAAAAAAGCAAAAGAAAACTGCAAGACTGAATAGGAGAAAAAACAAGCAACAAACAAAGAAGATAGGCTTTTGAAAAATAACTATTTTTCATAAAATTGTAGTTATCTTAGCAAGCTGAATTGTTTACCAGTTGCTAAGCAGTTGCTAGGGACTCTTTTGGAAGAAGCTAGCTAGCTAACGAAGAACAACAAAGAATATCTAGTTAACAGAAGAAAAGAAAGAGAAAATCAGGACAGAAGAAAAAGGATATCAAAGTGAAACAGTTCTCTAAAGACACAGGAGACAATAATACAAGAAACAACACTTCTGTAGCTTGTCAACTATGTGTCTGTCTATCCCTGTTCTCTCCTCTCTGCACAGGCCATACAAATGCTTCACACCGCGTGGCCGCTGCCACTCTAACCTGGTGGTCCCAGCGCGCACAACCCACGTGGAGTTCCAGGTCTCCGGCAGCCTCTGGAACTGCCGGTCTGCAGCCAACAAGGCTGAGTTCATCTCAGCCTATGCTACCCTCCAGTCCCTAGACTTCCTGGCGCTGACGGAAACATGGATTACCACAGATAACACTGCTACTCCTACTGCTCTCTCTTCGTCTGCCCACGTGTTCTCGCATACCCCTAGACCATCGAGCCAGCGGGGTGGTGGCACTGGAATCCTCATCTCTCCCAAGTGGACATTCTCTCTTTCTCCCCTGACCCATCTGTCTATCTCCTCATTTGAATTCCATGCTGTCACAGTTACCAGCCCTTTCAAGCTTAACATCCTTATCATTTATCGCCCTCCAGGTTCCCTTGGAGAGTTCATCAATGAGCTTGACGCCTTGATAAGTTCCTTTCCTGAGGATGGCTCACCTCTCACAGTTCTGGGTGACTTTAACCTCCCCACGTCTACCTTTGACTCATTCCTCTCTGCCTCCTTCTTTCCACTCTTCTCCTCTTTTGACCTCACCCTCTCACCTTCCCCCCCTACTCACAAGGCAGGCAATACGCTTGACCTCATCTTTACTAGATGCTGTTCTTCCACTAATCTCATTGCAACTCCCCTCCAAATCTCCGACCACTACCTTGTATCCTTTTCCCTCTTGCTCTCATCCAACACTTCTCACTCTGCCCCTACTCGGATGGTATTGCGCCGTCCCAACCTTCGCTCTCTCTCTCCCGCTACTCTCTCCTCTTCCATCCTATCATCTCTTCCCTCTGCTCAAACCTTCTCCAACCTATCTCCTGATTCTGCCTCCTCAACCCTCCTCTCCTCCCTTTCTGCATCCTTTGATTTTCTCTGTCCCCTATCCTCCAGGCCGGCTCGGTCCTCCCCTCCTGCTCCGTGGCTCGACGACTCACTACGAGCTCACAGAACAAGGCTCCGGGCAGCCGAGCGGAAATGGAGGAAAACTCGCCTCCCTGCGGACCTGGCATCCTTTCACTCACTCCTCTCTACATTCTCCTCTTCTGTCTCTGCTGCTAAAGCCACTTTCTACCACTCTAAATTCCAAGCATCTGCCTCTAACCCTAGGAAGCTCTTTGCTACCTTCTCCTCCCTCCTGAATCCTCCGCCCCCTCCCCCCCCCCCTCCTCCCTCTCTGCGGATGACTTCGTCAACCATTTTGAAAAGAAGGTTGACGATATCCGATCCTCGTTTGCTAAGTCAAACGACACCGCTGGTCCTGCTCACACTGCCCTACCCTGTGCTTTGACCTCTTTCTCCCCTCTCTCTCCAGATGAAATCTCGCGTCTTGTGACGGCCGGCCGCCCAACAACCTGCCCACTTGACCCTATCCCCTCCTCTCTTCTCCAGACCATTTCCGGAGACCTTCTCCCCTTCCTCACCTCGCTCATCAACTCATCCTTGACCGCTGGCTACGTCCCTTCCGTCTTCAAGAGAGCGAGAGTTGCACCCCTTCTGAAAAAACCTACACTCGATCCCTCCGATGTCAACAACTACAGACCAGTATCCCTTCTTTCTTTTCTCTCCAAAACTCTTGAACGTGCCGTCCTTGGCCAGCTCTCCTGCTATCTCTCTCAGAATGACCTTCTTGATCCTAATCAGTCAGGTTTCAAGACTGGGCATTCAACTGAGACAGCTCTTCTCTGTGTCACGGAGGCTCTCCGCACTGCTAAAGCTAACTCTCTCTCCTCTGCTCTCATCCTTCTAGACCTATCTGCTGCCTTTGATACTGTGAACCATCAGATCCTCCTCTCCACCCTCTCCGAGTTGGGCATCTCCGGCGCGGCCCACGCTTGGATTGCGTCCTACCTGACAGGTCGCTCCTACCAGGTGGCGTGGCGAGAATCTGTCTCCGCACCATGCGCTCTCACCACTGGTGTCCCCCAGGGCTTTGTTCTAGGCCCTCTCCTATTCTCGCTATACACCAAGTCACTTGGCTCTGTCATATCCTCACATGGTCTCTCCTATCATTGCTATGCAGACGACACACAATTAATCTTCTCCTTTCCCCCTTCTGATAACCAGGCGGCGAATCGCATCTCTGCATGTCTGTCAGACATATCAGAGTGGATGACGGATCACCAGCTCAAGCTGAACCTCGGCAAGACGGAGCTGCTCTTCCTCCCGGGGAAGGACTGCCCGTTCCATGATCTCGCCATCACGGTTGACAACTCCCTTGTGTCCTCCTCCCAGAGTGCTAAGAACCTTGGCGTGATCCTGGACAACACCCTGTCGTTCTCCACTAACATCAAGGCGGTGACCCGATCCTGTAGGTTCATGCTCTACAACATTCGCAGAGTACGACCCTGCCTCACACAGGAAGCGGCGCAGGTCCTAATCCAGGCACTTGTCATCTCCCGTCTGGATTACTGCAACTCGCTGTTGGCTGGGCTCCCTGCCTGTGCCATTAAACCCCTACAACTCATCCAGAACGCCGCAGCCCGTCTGGTGTTCAACCTTCCCAAGTTCTCTCACGTCACCCCGCTCCTCCGCTCTCTCCACTGGCTTCCAGTTGAAGCTCGCATCCGCTACAAGACCATGGTGATTGCCTACGGAGCTGTGAAGGGAACGGCACCTCCATACCTTCAGGCTCTGATCAGGCCCTACACCCAAACAAGGGCACTGCGTTCATCCACCACTGGCCTGCTGGCCCCCCTACCTCTGAGGAAGCACAGTTCCCGCTCAGCCCAGTCAAAACTGTTCGCTGCTCTGGCACCCCAATGGTGGAACAAGCTCCCTCACGACGCCAGGACAGCGGAGTCAATCACCACCTTCCGGAGACACCTGAAACCCCACCTCTTTAAGGAATACCTAGGATAGGATAAAGTAATCCTTCTAACCCCTAGATGCACTATTGTAAAGTGGTTGTTCCACTGGATATCATAAGGTGAATGCACCATTTTGTAAGTCGCTCTGGATAAGAGCGTCTGCTAAATGACTTAAATGTAATGTAAATGTAAATGTAAAAGAATGAATAAGAATATGTACATATAAATATATGGATGAGCGATGGCCGTGCGGCATAGGCAAGATGCAGTAGATGGTATAGAGTACAGTGTATACATATGAGATGAGTAATGTAGAGTATGTAAACATTATATAAAGTGGCATTGTTTAAAGTGACTAGTGATACAATTATTACATCAAATTTGTTATTATTGAAGTGGCTAGAGATTTGAGTCAGAATGTTGGCAGCAGCCAGTCAATGTTAGTGATGGCTGTTTATCAGTCTGATGGCCTTGAGATAGAAGCTGTTTTTCAGTCTCTCGGTCCCAGCTTTGATGCACCTGTACTGACCTCGCCTTCTGGATGATAGCGGGGTGAACAGGCAGTGGCTCGGGTGGTTGTTGTCCTTGATGATCTTTTTGGCCTTCCTGTGACATCGGGTGGTGTAGGTGTCCTGGAGGGCAGGTAGTTTGCCCCCGGTGATGCGTTGTGCAGACTTCACGACCCTCTGGAGAGCCTTACGGTTGAGGGCGGAGCAGTTTCCGTACCAGGGGTGATACAGCCCGACAAGATGCTCTCGTTTGTGCATCTGTAAAAGTTTGGGAGAGTTTTCGGTGACAAGCCAAATTTCTTCAGCCTCCGGAGGTTGAAGAGGCGCTGTTGCATCTTGTTCACCACGCTGTCTGTGTGGGTGGACCATTTCAGTTTGTCCGTGATGTGCAGGCCGAGGAACACACTCCGTATTACAATAGTAATGCTATTTTGCTTAAATGTATGCCATTTATCCAAATCAACTTGCAGTAGCACATGCATACATTCTCATTACAGGTGGCTCCAGCGGGAATCAAACCGACGATCCTGGCATTGCTGACACCGTGCTCTACGAACCGAGCCACTCAAGACCACTGTGTGCGTGAATCTTATTCTGTACCTGTTGGGGCGTGAACCCCAACACATGCACCATTATATAGTCTTGTTCCCAGCCTATTACCACGTTTCCAGGTCATTACAGCACTAATGGCACGCTGTAGCCTAACAAACAATGCTGGACATTGGGCCTATATACAGTAATACCCTCTTCACGCTTCCACCGCCACACACACAATCACACACAGGGCTGCAGGGTTGTGTCTATACTACTCTGTGGTACTGTACTGAGAGCAGTGGGTCTGAAGCCAATGCCACAGGGGAGCACGTCATCATCTCCATATCTGCTCTTTGCACGCACAGACACACACACACACACACACACACACACACACACACACACACACACACACACACACACACACACACACACACACCCCCCCCCCCTACACAAATGGCATTATTAACCCCTGAGTGCCAAGACACACAATGCCCAGCTCTCCTTCCCACCAGTGAGCCTGGGTACACGAGAGCCACACAGCCAGTGAACAGTACACATGTTACATCTCGTGCAGCCTGGGATGTGAACAGTACACACGTTACATCTCGTGCAGGCTGGGATATGAACAGTACACACATTACATCTAGTGCAGCCTGGGATGTGAACAGTACACATTACATCTAGTGCAGCCTGGGATGTGAATAGTACACATTACATCTAGTGCAGCCTGGGATGTGAACAGTACACATTACATCTAGTGCAGCCTGGGATGTGAACAATGCAGACCTGATAAAGGACTTAGGGTCAAAACACTGTCAACATGTCAAATGAAAGTCATTGGAGCAAAGGAGCATAGATTACGGTTTGGATAGTCTATTTGACCTTCTGTGTTTGAATTGAACAATGTAAGACGCCTACTGGAAGAGAGAGAAAACAGCGCTGGCATTGATATAGCGTTTTTTTTTTTCAAACTGTGCTGGGTCTAGGATCAGGTCTCGCTGTCCTTGTAATCTAATTAGTTATAATTTAGAAGACAAAACTGATCCTAGATCAGCATGCCTACTCTGAGAAGCTCTATGAAGACGGGCCCAGATGCTTTGCTAAAATGTAAATGAGTTTGGGGAGCTCTGGCAGGCAGGGAATGGATGGAGTTGGGCAGGCGACAGGGGGGTACATTTTGGGTGGCAGAGTTTAATGCTCTTTCTCCCTCTTTTCTGGGCCATCAGAGCTATCAAAGATGTACACAGTGGGAGCTGGTGAGAGGGGTAGTCTGACTCATCCGACAGGCAGAACAAAGTTCCCCCCTGGTCGACTGGCGCGAGGCACTAAAAACACAACAGCAGCACGGAGTGCGTCTCAAATGGAACCCTATTCCCCGCCAAAAGTAGGGCACTATAATGGGAATAGGGTGCCTTTGGACGCAAACACGGTGTTTGATATGGGGTTTTTCTGATGCCGGTGCTATTATAGCCTAGCATTCCGCTGGGAAGCAGACACAATAAACAGAAGAACTCATCCATACATACACACTGACTCATACACATACACAGACAAAGGTACACATACACACACACTTACACACAGGAACACATTTGCATAAAACAGATAGAACATCCAAATGTAGGATGCTAGACCACAAGGTCCAGAAAAGAGTACAGTCATAGACCCACACAAAATAACAGATGGGCTTCCTCTCCACTGGTCCGAGGGTCGGGCCCCCGGGGATTGCCTTATTATGCAGTGTAGCCTACTATCTATAGCTATATACCATATTTAGTTGCTATTTCTAAACTTTTTGAAATAAAAATGACACATGAAATAGCCTAACAACGTAGAGGCCTATAGTAGCTACAGTATGCGACTGCGTCGCCTTGCATTTTTGCGTGCAAATGTTTTCACCGCGGCCTTCAGGTCCAGGTTGCGTGCCTGACTATTTTCCATACTGAGTATTGCCATCCCAGAAATTCATTCCGGAGACATTGTGCATTAATGCGTCCATTGCGCTGCACACAACTTCAACTTCGTCTTGAATGATGCATGCCAATATATACTGGAGATAAAGGACTGTTGATATTGCATCCACACAAGTCAAACACCAGAACGAAATCGCAAACCGCTAAAGATGATCATCTGTTTGCGTCTGCCAATTTATAGGGTGTCCGGTATCCAGGCGACCTGTCCCCAGTGCTTCTTATATATACACTTCATCTCCATCGATAACGTGTCGAACCCCAGCAATTAAGGAGAATGAGAGGCTCAATTGAAGACGTCTCAGAACTGCCGTATTTGAAGTACCACACCCTTCTGCACAGTTTCCCTGACGTTGCTACGGCAATCATGCTGTTTTTACCATCCGTGTAACTGTCGCTTCTGGAGAAATTGCTTTCTAAACTAAAACTCATAAAGAACTACCTAAGAAGCATTAGGCTCTCGGCCTGATAGGAGCTGTAGAACACCTGAGTAAGCTCCACTCATCACACTGTAACCATGACTACGCAATATCCCCTCACTTTCAATCAGTTACAAAGGCCTCAGACACTTTTTCCAGTTGCATTCCTGAACCCAAGAAAACAAACACTTAGCTTCCTAGTCGATATTGAAATGAAAAAGGTGTATGAATGACTTTTTTTGGGGGGGTTTACTGTCAAATTGACATATACAATTTTAAACAATAGACATCGATGACAGGTGCATGGGCCCCCAGAGCTTGTGGGCCCCCCTACCTTGCGGGGGCTGCGGGGGTGTGCGGTATGGCATGTTCCTCTCACATGGGGTATTTCAACACAAGTTACCCTCTATAATGACTTAATCGTGACCTTTAACTGTTGTTAATTAGGCTACTGACAAAACAAAACCTCAGATTTTAGTCATTTCCTGCACCATGAATGCATCAATGCATCATGGATTGAATAAACTGTATTGATTCGCAGAGGGGAAACTGAATTGGTCATCATTATCATGGAAAGTGAATGGGTTAAAGACAAGCATTAGGGCATCACCACCGCACCTTGTCACCTGCATGGTTGGCACGAAACCGCCTGGTCTCCAATCAGTGACGACGAGGAAGAAGCTGAATAAATTGATTTCCTCTGCCAAGCACCGGCCGATGTTTACTGAGGCACACACAAAGCATCGACACCGGAACGCCTCTCGGGGGAGGTGTTACCCGCGGCGACAGACTTGTTCCTGTCGTGACATGCTCTGGTTGCCGCTGAGGCTCCCGGTGTTCCCGGTGTTTTTGTTTCGTTTACTGCGCCTCCCTGTCGATAACGGGGCTTCTCTGGAGCGGGGAAGGGGTGAGGGAGATGGGCAGATGTTTCTACGTAGGCAAACACTTTTGATTAAGTAATCAAACGTTTCATTTTGACTGGCTGGAAGGATGATTTTTCTCTCCACGTACAGTTATGAGCGGCTACAATGACTAGCACTTTAGTCACATACAGTAGGCTGCCAACCATTTCTTGGAGTGTACTGATATTGAAGTCTCCCAATCAGAAAACGCTATTCAAATCTTATAAATCCTCACATTTCACAATAACCAACAAAAGCAGGGCCTACATCCCGCAGTAGAAAACTCCCCAGCCATCCAGCCCAGAGCTTACCAACTGTAGCCTATAACTGAGACTTGTGAATGGAATTGCCATCTGCTGGAGGTTACCCTCCATGGCAGCCCCCCCCCCTCTTCCCGCATACGGCAGCCCCTTTCTGGGTAGCTCTGTGCGCTGACCCCCTTCCCCACCCGTCCTTCTCCTGCCTGTCCACATTATCTCAGCAGAGGGCCTATTAGCCATCATCATCTGGCCTGTTTTGTCGAGGCGCGTCAGGAAGCCGAACTCCCTCTGATCCAATGGTGGATTTAAATAATGGATCGGTAATCAGGAGGCTGTTAATTACGAGTCTCTGGCGAACCCTCTGTCAACTTAATCTGATGACGAGGCAGGCCGAGGCAGACCACTCTATCAACTCAATTTGATGCTGACGAGGCGGAGGCAGAGTGAGAGACAGACGGGGAGGACAGTGAGGGAGTAATTAAGTGAAGGGGGAAGGGAGGATGGGAAGGGGGGGGGGATATGCATGGGAATCATGCCTGTTTGTGTGTCGCTTTCATGATGTGTCATGTTAATAATTCTGTGTGTGCGCGTGTGTGTGTGTGTGTGTGTGTGTGTGTGTGTGTGTGTGTGTGTGTGTGTGTGTGTGTGTGTGTGTGTGTGTGTGTGTGTGTGTGTGTGGGTCCGTGTGTGTGTGTGTGTGTGTCCATGTGTGTGTGTGTGTGTGTGCCATGTGTGTGAAGCCCATCTATATACAACCTCTACTGCACAAACATCTTCGATAGTTTGTCTAGTCCACACTGTTCCAGATTACGGATTTCACATTGCTATTAAAGCAACTTTTCTCTTTGATTCTCAAATACATTGTCCCACTGACAACTGGTACTTTCCATCACACTGGAAAGAACATAATTGGGAGAGTATAATTGGGAGACGTGTACTCGATAGACATGCTTCGCTCGGTTGACTAGAGCGTTGTGCTAATTTGAACGAGGACAAAACTCTTCCACTGCCATATAAGAGCTACTGCCACGAGGACAAGTTCACTGTCAATACTGTTTTCACCAATGAAATGTCCCAGCAAGCAGATCTGATGGCACCGATGGCATTGTATCCCTCTATGCCAGTGGTATTCAAAGTCCGGGTCGGGAGTTGCAAATTTGAGTTCCAAAAATTAAGAGTACAAACTATTTTATTGGACAATATATAAACATTTTTGAGAAAGATAGTTTGAAAAAAGAAATGAAAAAAAGCTCAGTATATGTATTGGTTCTCGTACTTTTGATAAGAGAGATTCAAATGTTATGAATTGAAGGTTATTTGTTGATGTGAAAATCGAAATGTACCGATTTTAAGGTTGTCATTAGATTCATGGTGGGGTGGGGTCGCCCAAATTCCTGGCAGTTTCTGGCACCCGCTGAAAAAGTTATACCTCTGCTCTACGCTAATAAATGGCAACATTTCAACTGAACAATTAGAGGCTCGCATAACAACGCTGACTTGAATAAAATCCTCTCAAAGAAAAGGGATGACACTAGGTCTCAAATGACACCCTATTCCTTTTATGGTGTGATACACATAGTGGAGAAAGTGGAGAGGATAGGGTAGAGTTTCATAGATTTCCACTGATAGAAGACCTCTTCAGACAGCGACACTAACAGAAGAACAGGAGGACTCAAGTGATCCCTTATTGAGTACGAATGTACTGAGTACTATCAGACATAAGCATACACACACACACACACACACACACACACACACACACACACACACACACACACACACACACACACACACACACACACACACACACACACACACACACACACACACACACACACACACACACAAACGACTACTGCACGTGTGTGTGTGTGTGTCCAAATTGCACCTCCCTTTTACTCATGGACCGAGATACGGCCTTGGCCGTAGAGCCTTTTGGGTCGGTGGGACTCGAGAGCCAGCCTGAGCCAGCTGTGGCCTCCAACAAGAAATTACTCACTGGAAATGGTTTACTGCCAAGGGCAAGAATCAATAAGAAGCCACAGTTCTACCCATTGGGTAAGTAATAGAAAAGTGAGGAAAAAGAGGCGGAAAAAAGAACGGGATGTATCCGATGCTGCTATTTGTTGACCCTACTCAGACCCCAGTCAAGAGGCTATCAGCAGTTCTATCAACCAAGAGGAAAGAGCTATGGGCAGCTAGCTATCCATGCGAGGGGGAGGTTTTGTGGCTCTGGAACTATTAGAAATCTGACATTGGCCGGGAACATTGCAACAGGCTTTTACAGCACCCGACACAAATCTGAGACAGCCAACCAATATCCTTTTAAAACAAGATACACCAAAAAAAAGACAAAGACGGTGCGAGAAAAAAATGTGCTATGTTCGTCAGGGGGACTCTAAGAAAGGCAAAGGACAAAGGCAATCAGACGTAGCTGTAAACAAAGCTTAAATGCTGATCTCTCCTCTAGCTCAAGTGTAATTAACTTGCAAGAGAATGATTAAGCCGAAACCACCACCATTGCATAACGGCTGTAATTCTTCAAGGGATACTTACAATTCAGCATCTCTATGGCTCGGCAGAGCCAAGGTGACTAAGGGTAAATTAGGGAACGGATAATAACACTCCCAACATTCTTCTACTATCAAAAACAGCCTTACCAAAGTAGTGTACGGTGCATTACCAAAACGCAACATGTTTTTAAAATACCACCCTACTTTCTAGATAGGCCACTGCTTTTAACCAGACCACCTATTCCATAGATAGCGCAGTAGGGTGTCATTTGAGACGGAGCCTTGGTGGTAGTGTAGTGAGAAGAGTAGCCAACGTTCCCAATGGGAATCGAGTACGTCTAGTAGCCATGTCCAGGTATGACAGCTAATGAGAATGTACGAGGTTAAAGCCATTAGTCTGGAGTTATTGATGTGTGTTGAACCAGGCTACTCTCTATAGTGAGCGTCTGGTGTCTAGTCCATTCAATCACGGAGGGTCTGTCGATGTCCATCCGCTACAGTGCCAGGCAGTGGTGGCCATTTGAGATTGTTGAGTCTCATCTACACTCTGGTGAAGGAATGAACTCCCATGTATCTATCTAGGTGTCAAGAGTTAAACATTAAGGCTGCAAAGTTTCATGGCTGGTAGGCTGGTGAGTGCAATAGCGTCAGAGTTCAGTATTTGTGCAATAAATTACGCAAGTTCGCTAGGCAGCGTCCTTAGTAAATCCATTGTGTTAGCATACTGTAGTTAAAATCACTAATACAGCAGAAACATGAAGGGAATACAATAGTATGCTGATTACGCATAACCAATGTAAACAACACAAACACAATCTACGTTTTATTAATAGTAAGCACCAACTTATTAATTAGTTAATTCCACGTCCTCAGTAACTGCCTAGCGTGGTTTGCATTGATTAATCTTGCATTAGCCTAGCGAAGGACACACTACACATATTAACACAAAACAGAATGCAAATGAAGATGGATTTCATGTATGGAGAAGAGAGTCTCTTTCAGAATGCAAAGCTACTGTAGTTGAGCGCAACAGTGCAACCAAGACATCTGACATGTTACCAGTTGTTCAGAGTGTCAGAGCGTGGTCAGAGCACAGGAAACATCAGGGTTAGGGGGTTGGATTCCAGCATGAGGCAACATGAACTGAATATATCTGTCAACGTTGACAGTTCAGCAATTAGCTTGTAATAAAATCATCTGCTGGAGGACATTTTGTGCTTGTGCTCACAAATTCACATGCCTTCGAAAGACAGTACCTTTAAATGGAGCGAAAGGGGACTTTTTTTGTTGTTGTTGTGGGGGCTCTCGTCACGAACGTCTGTCTACGTCCCACAGAGGCCCAATGTTGACCTTCCCTGGCCGCCCATGGGTAGGCATTCACAGGGGATGGATGAGTAGGCCTCTCTGCACCCTGATGATCCGCTCTGAGCTGCTCTGGGCTACACGGTTAGCGTGACAGCAGTTTTCAGAACGGAAGGAAACGAAGAAGACAGGAGTGAATCACGGCATACAAAGTCTCTCTCTCTCTCCCGCTCTCTAAAGTTGACTGGCCCACACATTACTTCCACAAAGATGGCGATTTCACTCGAGATGTTTTAATTTGTTCTGCTTTTTCATCTCTGGGCTCACAGACGGCGTTCTGTCATTTCGGTCTCATTTCCGGGGAAGCGGAAGTCCCCACAGCGAAAGAAGCGTGCCATGTTCTCCACCCAATTTTCTCCAGTCGAATGTCCCCCTTTTCCTAAATTACACAGAAAATCATCTCGGTTTCTTTGAATGTTCATGAATCAAAATAGAAGGGGAGGGAAGGGTAATGCCCTAGTTACCCAAACGCTGCTATCCTCCCTCTAGTTGAGTCAACCCCAGCAGAAGAATCAATGGCGTGGTTTGAAGGAACAAATGAAGGTTATCGTTGAGATGAGTCGAGATGCCTATCTGCACCCACCGCCCATCTTTAATAGGAGTTGCGCTTGTGTATAGGTGCATGCATGGTTGTGTGTGCTCTCTCCATATCCACAACCTCTTAAAAAGTCTAAAACGGATGGCTCGGTTACTCCTATCTCCTGTTTGCTGTGTTAAGTCATTACGGTGCTACAAACTCATTAGCTGGTGCAGCCATCCATCCATTACGGGGCTGAAGAGAAATGGGCTGAGGTAGACGAGCAGGAAAGAGATATATCTGACTGGGAGACGTCATCCACATTCCATAGTTTTATTTCTCCCCTCCCGGCGCATTATATGTCTCTTCCCACTGTGAACGCTTTGCAGAGGCACCACTCTCAAGGCGTGAAAACAGCAAAAAACAAACCATAAGAAGGCGAAGGAACATGTTTCAGTGGAGCATCATTAACGAGTACTCAAGATAAGTCTTTGGCATTCAGAGCTCAAAACAGCACGACTCTGCTCCTTCAAATTGGCTAATCTTTGTTGGAATAGCTGCAGTGTGAATATGTCAGTCGCGAATGTCAGTTAAATCGGTTACTTAATTATGAATGAGAAGTGAGTGACAGCAGAGGTAAAGCAAAGGTGAGAGTAGGTTCTCTGTCGCCGTCTAACTTTCCTATAACTGCCGCTAGTAAACCCAGGTCTAGGAGCTGTTGATGGCTTTTCTTAGACAAATATTCATTTAGAGTTTCAGAGTAGGAGTGTAGATCTAGGATCAGGTCCCCCCGTCCATATTATCATCTTCATTATGATAAAAAAAAGGCAAAACTGATCCAAGATCACCATTCTTTATTAGACACTTTATGAATACGAGCCCTGGTATAGTAACCCTCGCTAGCTGCTGACGATGTTTCCCTAGTCTTCTGTGTAGACAGACCGACACGCCAATTACCAGATGAGTCAGGGCCGACATAGCACTTTTTACTTCCTGATTAAATCCTTTATTTCACAGCAGAACGCCCAGCAAGGAGGCATGATATAAAAGTTATGTCTGCTGTCAGAAAGGAGGGAGGGAGGGAGGGAGGGAGGGAGGGAGGGAGGGAGGGAGGGAGGGAGGGAGGGAGGGAGGGAGGGAGGGAGGGAATGATTACGTCATGTAAGGGACCAAATCGTCAGATTTGTCACAGCTCATTGTCCTTGGAATTTAACGGGAGTGAGATGACAAGGGTTGGGAAAGACAGACGGGGTCCATGAACCAGGGAACCCTAGGAGCTGGGAGCGTGGGGACCTCCTGAGAGGAAAATATTATGTTACACTGTCCGTCTCTAAATGGCAACAGATCAAATCTGTACTCACACTGGACAGCCGGGTCCTCAAACAACCGTGGTGAAAGAGACATGGCAGGCAGCATTCAGTGTTACCAAATGCAGATTTACGTAATCTAGTTTGGTTTGACTCTTTTCGCTTCCTCATCGGGTGATGAGGAAGCGGACCAAAACGCAGCTGGGAGCGAACACATGTTTATTCTTTACACTGAAAATAAACACGTACACAAAACCAAGACAAGGCCGATACGTTACTTGCTCAAACACAAAGAGACAACACCCCACAAACAGCGTGGGGGAAAGAGGAACTTAAATGTGATCCCAATCAGAGACAACTAGCGACAGCTGTCTCTGATTGGGAATCGACAGAACCCAACATTGAAATAAACCCCATAGAGCTAACACAAGGCTATAACGCAAACATAGAAAATAAACCCAGGAAAAATACCCAACATGACACACCCTGACCCAAAATACCCGAGTTCACCTGGTCAGGGTGTGACAACAAGGAAATAAAAGCTAGAATATATCAATGCAAAGAGCATAATCACAGTGTGTGAATCGTAGAGTCGGCAAACCCCTATGACATATGGGAACCATACTCTCACCATGCTATGGTCATTGCACTTCTGCTCTTCAAAAGAAAAAAAGGAAGAAAAAAATGACATAAAATGTTTAGACCAACTGGGGTAATATAAATTGCTGGTTGGTTTGGTCCCTAAAAACAGAAGCATCCACAGCAGGGTAATGTAAGGTAATGCTGCCATACATATAGTGCATTCAGAAAGTATTCAGACCCCTTGACTTTTTCCACATTTTGTTACGTTACAGCCTTATTCTTAAATTCATCAATCTACACACAATACCCCATAATGACATAACAAAAACAAGTTTTTAGTATTTTTTGCAAATGTATAATTTTTTTCCTTTTTATGAAATAATACATTTACATGAGTATTCAGACGCTTTACTCAGTACTTTGTTGTAGCACCTTTGGCAGCGATTACAGCCTTCTTGGATTTGCGGCTACAAGCTTGGCACACCTGTAATTGGGGAGTTTCTCCTATTCCTTTCTGCAGATCCTCTCAAGCTCTGTCAGGTTGGATATAGAGCGTTGCTGCACAGCTATTTTCAGGTCTCTCCAGACATGTTGATCAAGTCCGGGCTCTGGCTGGGCAACTCAAGGACATTCAGAGACTTGTCCCAAAGCCACTGCTGTGTTGTCTTGGCTGTGTGCTTAGGGTCATTGTCCTGTTGGAAGGTGAACCTATGCCCCAGTCTGAGGTCCTGACCACTCTGGAGCAGGTTTTCATCAAGGATCTCTCTGCACTTTGCTCCATTCATATTTGCCTCGATCCTGACTAGCCTCCCAGTCTCTGCCTCTGAAAAAAATCCCCACAGCATGATTCTGCCACCACTATGCTTCACCGTAGGGATGGTGCCCGGTTTCCTCCAGACGTTTGGCATTCAGGCCAAATAGTTCAATCTTGGTTTCATCAGACCAGAGAATCTTGTTTCTCATGGTCTGAGCGTCTTTAGTTGCCTAGAGCTCTGTCAGAGTGACCTTCGTGACCTCCGATTGCTCAGTTTGGCCTTGCAGCCAGCTCTAGCTGGTTCCAAACTTCTTCCATTTAAGAATGATGGAAGCCACTGTAGTCTTGGGGTCCTTCAAAGCTGCAGACATTTTTCGGTGCCCTTCCCCAGATCTGTGCCTCAACACAATTCTGTCTTGGAGCTCTACGGTCAATTCCTTCAACCTCATGGCTTGGTTTTGGCTCTGACATGCACTATCAACTGTGGGACCTTATATAGACAGGTGTGTGCCTTTCCAAATCATGTCCAATCAATTGAATTTACCACAGGTGGACTCCAATCAAGTTGTAGAAACATCTCAAGGCTGATCAATGGAAACAGGATGCACCTGAGCGCAATTTTGAATCTCATAGCAAAGGGTCTGAATACTTATATAAATAAGTATTTCTGTTTTTATATTTAATACAATTGCAAAAGATTCTACAAACCTGTTTTCGCTTTGTCATTATGGGGTATTGTGTGTAAATTGCTCAGGATTTTTTTTTAAATGTAATCCATTTTAGAATTAGGCAGTAACATAACAAAATGTGAAAAAAATCTAAGTGTCTGAATACTTTCCGAAGGCACTGTACACCATATTCAAATGAGGCACTATAAACTGTACAGCTGCATAAGTTACCATTACATGTGAATAAGTGTGTATAATCACTGCCTATAATAACATTGGTTCGATCACAAATCATAAATCTTATCATTATTATTATGGCATCTGCATTGTTATGTAATTATGCAGCATCAGCCCCATTGGTTCAGCCAGGAGTTTGGCACATTTCTCAGCTGGCGGGATAGAATGCATATAGAACATCCTTTCCATCCTTAGTGAAATATTAATCAGCAATAATGAGGGAGACTGGATTCTACAAGAAGAGAAGAAGCAGATATTGAAGATGGCTTGTTTCAATTCATTACTGGGAGGGTGAGAGAGAGAGAGAGATTCTGATTCTGTGCTTCAATAAAGCCCCAGTTTTAAGCCCGGCCCCTTTTGAATATGGAAATGTTTCAAACACTGAGAAAAATCGAGCGAGAGAGAGAGGGAGAGAGAGAGAGAGAGAGAGAGAGAGAGACAGAGAGATAGAAGAAGGTGGAGGGTAGAGGGAGAGAGAGAGTGAGTGAACGAACAAGCGAGAGAGAGAGAGAGAGAGAGAGAGAGAGAGAGAGAGAGAGAGAGAGAGAGAGAGAGAGAGAGAGAGAGAGAGAGAGAGAGAGTGGGGCCAGTCTGAATTGTGAGTGGCTTACGACACTCAGTGAACAGACGGTGCCTCTGCATGCTCTGCCAGTACACTAGTCTGCTGCAAGCGAGGGATCGAAGTGAAGAGTGCTCTGCCTCTCCTCTCCATCCCTGTCACACACCGCCTCTGCCTCCCTACTAGCAGCCTCTTCAGCCTCTCAGCCTTCCAGCCTCCACCAGCAAACTCCCTCCAGCCGACCAGGGAAAAAACACCACAAGTGGATATGAACAGAACCCAAAAGACAGGAGGACGCAGGAGTCAAAGGGCTTCTCACAGGAGATAAGAGGGGATCTAAAAGAAGGATACTAAAAAGAAAGTAGAAAAAACTAAGGGGGGAACAGAGAGAGAGAGAGAGAGAGACCCTGGCATTACCCATCCTTATCCTTCCAATACATATTTTCTGAAGCGCGCCGGTCGGTCACTGAAATAATAATGACAGAGTTGACTGGATTTAAGCCGTGCAGGTCAGCGATCGCTTCAAGTGACGGACGGTAATTTGTGTTGACAGATCTGCCCCCAGTCTTTATCGAGAGGGGGTAAGAAGAAAAGAAAAAGAGAGAGTTTTGAGTTAGTCTTTTCCTCTCCTTTCTTGGTTGGCTTGGTTTTTCCTCTGTTCTCCTCTCTGGATCATCGCAGCAGTAGTGACTGCAGAGGAGCAGGAGGGAGAGAGCGAGCGAGAGAGAGAGCGAGGAGGCACGGCACTCATGCATGCAGCCGAGCAGGGAACTTGCACTTCCTAACCAGCATCCACTTGGATTCCTTGGGTCTTTTCTGGCTTCTTTCACACGAGGAGAACTAAGACATTGTAAGCCTGCCAGGATCTGGTATTCTGGCTGAAAAGGACGAGGGGGGGGGAGCAAATTTGTACCACACTGGGGTCCTTTTTTAGATTCACACATAATTAGTGTGGGCACAAAGGAAGTCGCTGAATAGGGGATGTCCGTCTCTGGATAGGGGTGAGTAGGATTCCTTTCATACGTGATCGCTCGGTGAAGAAAGCATTTTTTACCCGCCTCTGCTCGCATCTTGCCCCCTGATATCTAACATGAGCAAAGTGACTTGCCCTTTATCCCTCTCCCCTGTTCCTTTCTTTTTTTTCCCCACACTGGATTCCTCTTCCTTTCTATAAGTAAATACCTTGGGGAAAAAAACACACACGCACAACACAATTCACTACAAGAAAGGGAATACAAAAAAAATACAAGAGCTGGTTTCCTGCCGGGGAGAGATTACAAATTACGATGTGAACCATGACAGAATAATACCGGAACGATTCCAATGGACATTTTCTCTGCGGAACTATCCGAGGATTTTCAGGCTGATGGATTTCCTTCTAATAGGCTTGTACCTAAAGTGGCCCCTGAGGAAGCCCCCTGGGTTGATACTGTTGCTGTGGTGCTTGCTGGGCATCATGCTCAAAATGGTCCCATCGGTGGAGGGCGTCTGCCCCCGTCTATGCCGCTGCGACAGCAAGCTGCTCTACTGCGAGGGGCTCAATCTCACCGACGTTCCACGCAACCTGAGCAGCGCCCTGGGCCTGTCCATGCGCGAGAACAACCTGACGGAGCTGCGCGAGGGCCACTTCGCTGGCCTGTCGCAGCTTACCTGGCTCTACTTGGATCATAACAACATCGACGTGGTGGAGGAGGGCACCTTCGACAGGCTGCGCCGGGTCAAGGAGCTCGACCTGAGCACCAATCATATCGAGAGCCTGCCCAACGGCACCTTCAGGCCCCTCCCCAACCTGCGCATCCTGGACCTATCGTACAACAGGCTGCAGGCGCTGGAACCCGACCTGTTCCACGGCCTGAGGAAGCTAACCAATTTGCATTTGCGCTACAACGCCCTCAAGTTTGTCCCAGTGAGGATCTTCCAGGACTGCCGGAGCATGCAGTTCCTGGACCTGGGCTACAACCAGCTTCAGAGCCTGGCGCGGAACTCCTTTGCCGGGCTCTTCAAGCTCACCGAGCTGCACCTGGAGCACAACGAGCTGGTCAAAGTCAACCTGGCCCACTTTCCCCGCCTCATCTCGCTGCGCACGCTCTACATGCGCAACAACCGGGCCACCGTTGTGGTCAGCACCCTGGACTGGACCTGGCCCTTCCTGGAGAAGATTGACTTGTCGGCCAATGAGATCGCATACATTGAGCCACACGTCTTCGAGAGCGTGCCCAACCTCAAGGCCCTCATGCTGGACGCCAACCGGCTGACGGCCGTGGAGCAGCGCATCCTGGATTCATGGTCATCCCTGGGCAGCATCACTTTGGCAGGCAATGAGTGGGAATGCAGCCGCAACGTGTGCGCACTGGCCCAGTGGCTGAGCGCCTTCCGGGGCCAGCGGGACAGCCAGCTGCTGTGTTCCAGCCCGGACGTGGCGCAGGGCGAGGACGTACTGGACGCCGTCTACGCCTTCCAGCTGTGCGAGGACGGCATCGACCAGGCCACCACGACCATGGGCTGGTACCCCGGCTACACCACCAAGGACCAGGCCCGGGGAGGCCCCACGGCCAACCCCTACGATCCGCCAGCCGCCGAGGGCGGCGCAGTGGTCACCAATTCCTTCACCGTGACCGTGGCTAACCTCGACGACATAGACAGCACCATGCAGATCCACAAGGTGGTGACGGGCACCATGGCACTCATCTTCTCCTTCCTCATCGTGGTGCTGATGCTCTACGTGACCTGGAAGTGTTTCCCGGCGGGAGTGCGGCAGGTGCGCCAGTGCTTCAGCAGCCATCGGCGCAAGCAGAAGCAGAAGCAGAGCATGCAGCAGATGGCCACCATGTCCACGCCGGAGTACTACGTCGACTACAAGCCCAACCACATCGAGGGGGCCCTGGTCATCATCAACGAGTATGGCTCCTGCACCTGCCAGCAGCAGCCCTCCCGGGAGTGTGAGGTCTGACCCGACCCAACCCTTTGTGTGTGTGTGTATGGATATGTGTGTGTTTACGTGTGTTTGTGTGGATAATATGGACAACCACGGAGACCCTTTTAAGATATATGGGATATATTGGGTGGGTTGGGGTTGTATAAGTGAGGTTTGAACCAGGGATTCTGCTATGGACACTATTTACACTGTGTCACACTGTGCTGCTCGCCCCCCTACTGTGGAGGAGAAAGGGGGAGGACTGACTGAGACCGTGGATTAATTGCTGTGGATCTGAAGGGCCTCTATGGACACTATGGAGACCAGACTCTATTGTGCCTGTTGACTTGACGCACAGAATCACCAGAGATGGAATATTATGTTGACTTTATACAGAAACTCCAGAGAGGATTACTATGTTTGTAGGCACCAATGGTTTCATCTTCTTCCTGTTCTTCTTCTTCTTATTCTTCTTCTTCTCTACACCAGGAGTGGATATTATTTCAGCTTTAAATGAGTCTTTCTTACTTCAGGATATTCTGCTATTGTCTAAAGACCAACTGGGGACTTACTGGCCAGCCATAAATACACCATTTTTATTGTGGTAATACAACGACGACGACAACAACAAAAGAATACAACAATAATGCAAAGTTGGATTATTAAACAAATGATAAAGATGATCAATTCTGTGTAAAATATGTTTAAAAAGCAAGAGTGGGAAAAAAAAAAGATGCTAGATGCTATCCTATTTCTTTTGTAAACTACAAAAAAAAATACCATGTTTAAATAAATGAATTGCTATTCACAGTAAAGCCCTTGTGTTGTAAGGAACCTTTGGGAGAGGGGTGGATTATGAAAAGAGATGCAGTGCTCGCGTTGGTGGTAGGAAGAGAGAGAGCATTTGTCTGGCGTGCCTACTGCAGTATCTCTCGTTGGGTAAAAAGACAAGGGGCCAGAGGGTTAACCTAGCCGTACTTCATTTCAAATGTTAAACCCTCTCCAATAGGAATATCAGATCTTTTCTTGATCCCTCATTCCCTATTTGTGAGTGAGGGGGGCATTCAATGTTCTGGCTCGCTATAGATGTTGTGGTTGCTTCTCCCGAATTCCCCCCCCCCCACACTTCCCCTCCCTCTCCTCTATCCTTTCCAGATTAAAATTGATCTGACACTTTCCAATCAGGTGGCGTATTTTCACATGATCAATGTGTGTGTTGTCCAAAACATCCACACAGACGACGCAGGCGGAAGCAGAGAGCGAGATCATCATGGTCTGAGAGATCTTAAAAGCTCTGCTTTTCCTCCTTCACTGCCGCTTGGCTGTCATTGCTAGAGCTATGCCTTCCTTTCACCACGTGGGACACATCAAAAGGAGGAAGAAAACGCCTAGCCCGACACTATTCAAATCAAAACGGATTCGAAAATATAGAAAAAAAATCTTCTAAAATATAGAACAAATATTCTAAAATATCTTTCTTAAAGAGACACCAGTAACACATGACATGACACATGCCCGGGGCCGATGGATTTCCTGACTATGTTTTGCGTGTAATGTTGAAACACTTGTTCTTTTAATACAAGGCTATTTTGGGGATATTTTTCTCTCTGTTTGTTCCTCATTGTGTGAGTGAAAGATGCGTTGACAGAGGGGTTTGGTTTCTTGCACCAGTCGACAATCGACATGTAGGTGCTGCTAGGGGGAGAGAAATGAGTGATAGCTGAGGAAAGGAGTAATTGCGGAGGCGGCAGAAAGAAGGTGTAGGCTGCTCTCTAGTGTCCTAACATCACCAGGAATGGAAGGAAGGAGGGAGAGAGGGAAGGAAGGAAAGAGGGAGGGAGAAAAGACACTAGACTCAGAGCTTCTGCACAGTGTCACATTACGATTGCACGCATACGTGTGGTGTGTGTATGTTCAAGTGTGTGTGATTGTATGAGTTGGATTGTATATTGCTGTGTGTGTGACTGCGTGTGTCTACATACAGCCTACTGTGTCAGTGTGTGTTTCTATATTGATATGATGGCACTGTGCACATGCTGTTGTTGTAACTAAAGAGACAGAAACGGAGAGAGTAGTGTCTGAGGTGTAAGCCTGTGTGTGTGTGTGTGTGTGTGTGTGTGTGTGTGTGTGTGTGTGTGTGTGTGTGTGTGTGTGTGTGTGTGTGTGTGTGTGTGTGTGTGTGTGCGTGTGTGCGTGCGTGCGTGCGTGTGTGTGCGTGCGTGCGTGCGTGCGTGAAGTCCCCGCAAGAACAGTAAACTAACCATGCTATTTCTAGGGGGTGTAGTGTTAAGGTTAGAATTAGCGTTAGGATTAGAATTAGGGTTAGGGTTAGGAGCTAGGGTTAGGGTTAATGTTAGCTTTTAGAATTAAGGTTAGGGTTAGTGTTAGGATTAAGGTTAGGGTTAGTGTTAGGATTAGAATTAGGGTTATGGTTAGAAGCTAGTGTTAGGGTTAGTGTTAGGTTTTAGGGTTAATGTTAGGTTTTGGGGTTAAGATTAGGGTTAGATTTCGGGTTAGGGAAAATAGGATTTTGAATGGGACTGAATTGTGTGTCCCCACAATGTTAGCTATGCAAGACTGAGTGTGTATATGTCCTACTCCACATACATTTGTACAGTGGCAAATATAGGCAGATTTATACATTTGTTAGTGTGTGTGTAAATGGGTATGTGTGTGATGGGGATGTGTTGTTGGAGTGATGTTGCAGAGTTACAGTAGCGTGACACAAAAACCTAATAACACGCTGTATGTCCTGGGAGGACAAATGATGACGTCTCTAACATGAAATCAAATAATCACTGCATTCCAACCACCTACCTTGACGCAAACAGCAAACAGACAGATACATTCAAACTAACCAATGACATACAGTATGTAACACTGTCGATGTACCTTAGGCATATTGTGATACCTTCACTTTAATATAAATGTATAGTTGCTTGTGCCTTATGAGGGGTGCAAAGGTGAGATATTCTCAAACGCTAACTAGAAAGGTTACGTTTTTTTCCATTCAGCCTTTTGTATAGGCTGTACAAGCCTCTACTATTGTACTAAAGCCTGAACTTTAGCCTGTCTACAGATGTAGTATCTTCACTTGAGCCAGTTTGCTACAGCAAGAAAATAATCCTGCAGCAACAGGAAATGTGAATTGTTACATTTAATTACATTTTTTAAACCTCAAATCCACTACAACTTTTACATTTCCTGCATTGCAGGAAAGTTCTCCTGCAACGAGGTGATCAAATTAAGATACTACATCTGTAGGCCCCATGGGTGAATGGTTGCCGTTAAACAATATCATGTACACTAAACTCTTGTGTATACAGTGCCATGCGTAAACTGTACAGTACCAACCTACATCTATTCTGATATCTAAAATACGAGGCTTTCACAGAGTGGAACACTTAGACCAGGAGAAAAAACAAAAAAGCAACAAGACGGGAGCAATAACTCAACTAAAATGTGCAGTCTTTTTTTTGTGTGTGGAGCCGCTCAAGAGAAAAACAACAACAACCGGCGACAACAGCGGAATTTGCCATTTCAGATTCATGATCTACTTCGTATTCATGATATCTCCCGACCGGGCAGCCCACTTTGAAATCCAAAATGGCCGTGAATCATAACTAGGCATGACATCTGTATGCTAAGTAGGCTAGCCACCGACCGATACAGCCGAGCAGAGCAGGGCAAAGAGACACAGCATAGCGAGATGTGAGATATGCAATATACTGACAGTCATTTGCTTATCATCTTATTCTCTTATATTCTGTCTTATTCATCTTCTTGCCTGATAGCCCCTCAAATCGTGCAAACTGCCGGGCCTATATTTAGGCTGCGTTGTCCTGATTTATTTGTATAAATATTCGATGATGCCTTGACGCACATGCTACTGTTGGCATCTCCATTTTGTGTCAGTCTTTCTAACAAACAATGGGGGGGGGGGGGGGGGGGGGGGGCAGGAGGTAGGGAGGGACAGGGAAAGGGGTCTGCATATTTGAAAGAGTGGTCCTTAAAGACTCCAGGCCTCTTTCTCTCTCTCTCTCTCTCTCTCTAACTGTCTCTCTCTCTCTAACTGTCTCTCTCTCTCTAACTGTCTCTCTCTAACTGTCTCTCTCTCTCTCTCTCTCTCTAACTGTCTCTCTCTCTCTCTCTCTCTCTCTCTCTCTCTCTCTCTCTCTCTCTCTCTCTCTCTCTCTCTCTCTCTCTCTCTCTCTCTCTCTCTCTCTCTCTCTCTCTCTCTCTCTCTCTCTCTCTCTCTCTCTCTCTCTCTCTCTCTCTCTCTCACACACTGTTTGGAGGAACCTGCAGGTGTTTGTTGATCGTCTCAGACAAGGGGTCATCGCCCCCCAACAGGGCGTATCACTCTCCTATGACCTCCCATTATTAACAACCTGATTGATGACACTGAGCAGAATCAATACTAACACAGATGACTGGTTTACCAAATGGACTCGCTTCCCTGATTACCTGATGATCCTCTGATTCCATACTCTTTGAAAAAAATTTACACGTTCATGCTATGGCTATTGACTGTCTATGGGAGGGCGAGAAGGGAATAATAATGGTTTATTGATATGGAAGCTAATTAGCCATGGTGATGGAGGAGAAGAGACAGTAAGGGGCAGATTGGCCCGATTCCGCTCGCATCGTGTCTGGGGTTGGGAGGGTTTCGGTGGGGGATAAAGTTTGATAATGGTTCTGTTTGAAATGGAAATCGTACGAAGAAGCGTGACAATTATTTCTGTACGTCGGAGAGCACAGCTGTGTTGAAAAGAGGAGGAGAGGGGTATGGAGGGATGTGTGGTGATTGGGTAATGCACTTGTTAACGGGTTTTGAAACCCCTGTCTCCAAGCTATGTGTGTGTGTGTGTGTGTGTGTGTGTGTGTGTGTGTGTGTGTGTGTGTGTGTGTGTGTGTGTGTGTGAAACAGACTGCAGGATGTTACTATGTGTGAACAGGAATGACACGGACCAACTCTAAAGGCTCCCCCACACCTCTCAGAGCAGACAGAGACCCAGCAGAGCTCAACACACAGCACAGCACAGCTAACAGCTAGCGTAGATCCCATTAAACATAGCACAGCTAACAGCTAGCGTAGATCCCGTTAAACACAGCACAACTAACAGCTAGCGTAGATCACGTTAAACACAGCACAGCTAACAGCTAGCGTAGATCACGTTAAACACAGCACAGCTAACAGCTAGCGTAGATCACGTTAAACACAGCACAGCTAACAGCTAGCGTAGATCACGTTAAACACAGCACAGCTAACAGCTAGCATAGATCACGTTAAACACAGCACAGCTAACAGCTAGCGTAGATCATGTTAAACACAGCACAGCTAACAGCTAGCGTAGTTCACGTTAAACACAGCACAACTAACAGCTAGCGTAGATCACGTTAAACACAGCACAGCTAACAGCTAGCGTAGATCACGTGAAACACAACACAGCTAACAGCTAGCGTAGATCACGTTAAACACAGCACAGCTAACAGCTAGCGTAGATCACGTGAAACACAACACAGGTAACAACTAGCGTAGATCACGTTAAACACAGTGTGGTGGCTGTCACAACCCATCCGGCTAACACAGACCCATCCATCACATGACATATCTGGATAACACATGTAACACACACAAAACAATACCTTAAACGACAGGGTCACATAAATGTCATAGAGACAATACATCTGGCTAACACAGACTAACGTGTGGCTCAGTTGGTGGGACATGGCGCTTGCAACGACAGGGTTGTGGGTTCGATTCCCACAGGGGACCAGTATGAAAAATGGATCCACTCGCTACTGGAAGTCGCTCTGGATAAGAGCGTCTGCTAAATTACTCAAATGTAAAAACTGCAACACCTTAATGAATGGTCATGTACTATTTCATAGACAACCCATCTGACTAACACAGTGCAACACCTTAATGAATGGTCATGTACTACTTCATAGACAACCCATCTGACTAACACAGTGCAACACCTTAATGAATGGTCATGTACTACTTCATAGACAACCCATCTGACTAACACAGTGCAACACCTTAATGAATGGTCATGTACTACTTCATAGACAACCCATCTGACTAACACAGTGCAACACCTTAATGAATGGTCATGTACTACTTCATAGACAACCCATCTGACTAACACAAATCAAATCAAACTGTATTTGTCACATGTGCTGAATACAACAAGTGTAGACTTTACTGTGAAATGCTTACTTACAAGCCCTAAACCAACAGTGCAGTTCAAGAAGAAGAAAATATTTACCAAGTAGACTAAAATAAAAAGTAATAATAAAAAGTAACACAATAAGATTAACAATAACGAGGCTATATACAGGGGGCACCGGTACCGAGTCAGTGTGTGGGGGTACAGGCTAGTTGAGGTAATCTGTACATGTAGGTGGGGGCGAAGTGACTATGCATAGGTATAACAAACAAACAGTGAGTAGCAGCAGTGTACAAAAGGAGGGGGGTCAATGTAAATTGTCCGGTGGCAATTTTATGAATAGCTCAGCAGTCTAATGGCTTGGCGGTAGAAGCTGTTGAGGAGCTTTTTGGTCCTAGACTTGGCGCTCCGGTACCGCTTGCCGTGTGGTAGCAGAGAAAACCGTACATAACTTGGGTGACTGGAGTCTCCGACAATTTCAACACCTTTAATGACGGGGTCATGTAAATGTCATAGACAACCCATCTGACTAACACAGCGCAACACCTTGAACGTTCAGGGTCATTCATACAGTTCAGGAGCCAATAGACATCTGGTAACACAAACCCCGACCAGCAGGGTCACATCATAGGCCTCGTGTGGCTCATTGCGTACATTGTGTCTTACTTCTTGTGTAACATCTGTTGTGTTTTAATGGGTGATTCTGCTGTAAAACAAATTTCCCCCTGAGAGATAATAACGTGCTCCATTACTATAACTACTGTAGTAGGAGCGACACACAGGAGTATAATAACGGTCATAGAAATATAACGCTCCTATGGAGACACTGAAAATGGCCGTCTGTCCACACACTATGGTATAATTGACCTGAATGGGAGTGCCCACTCTACTCATTCTAATTCTATGGTCCCAACACCGCTGACACAATGATGTGTGACTAGTCAGTCAGGTCAGCAGCGGTCTTCTGTGCTGTTCACATTGCGGGTTCAATCAACGTCTGAGTGAGGGATTATAAGGAAATCGTCACTGACTGTGTTGTAAAGGTGAGTGGTTATGTGGCATTTACAGAGACTCGGTCTGCTCTAAGCCAATCACCATTCTTCCAGGAAATGGTTTACGCCATGTGATTAGGAGGGGGTAGTGGTTAGGGGAAGTGTGTGTGTGGGCGTGTCTGTCTGTGCATCCGTGTGTGGGTGTCAAGTCCACAGAAATAATACTTAACGAATGAATTAACCTAACTTCCTGTTGTTTCATTGGGGCCCTGCCGTGCATAATAAATGCCTCATACCTACTCATCATCGGATAGGTGGCAAAATCACCAAGTGGTGGCGGGTTACAGCGGTGTGTGGTGGGGCCGCTGATGAGTTACGATGACAACAGCGTGTGGGCCAGGCGCTGAGTCCATATTGAATTTTAAATGGTTTATCGGGATCAATTTTGGAATGATCGTCATTGATTCTCACAGTCTCGCTGTCTTTCTCGTTACCATCAAGAACAAATAGAATGCAACTTAACACTATTTCACCCTCTGGGAAAAATGAAGTTATTCTATTCCATTCCATTCTATTCTCCAGCCACTAACTAACGTTGTACAGATGTAGGATCTTAACTTGAGCCAGTTTGCTGCAACAGGAACAAAAATCCTGCAGCAACAGGAAATGGGAATTATCATGTGGATTATAATGAATGGTCATTCTTTGTAGGGGTTGATACATTTTTTGTTTGGGCAAATCAAGTCTGACATTATTAAGTGGAAATTCCAAACTTAAGAGGACTTTTTAAACCTTGAATACACTACAAGTTTGTGTGTCTACACTACAAGGGGCGGGTGAGTGAGTGTAGGCTAGCTACGACATGAAGGCAGCACTGCTCTGTTTTCATCATATAGACTGATTTAGACAGTGGGAGAGAGCCATAAAGGCAATGTGTGTATGTGTATGTGTGTGTGTGTGTGTGTGTGTGTGTGTGTGTGTGTGTGTGTGTGTGTGTGTGTGTGTGTGTGTGTGTGTGTGTGTGTGTGTGTGTGTGTGTGTGTGTGTGTGTGTGTGTGGGCGCGTGCGTGTGCGTGTGTGTGACAACATAACCACGACACTACACTTCGTGTGGACACTGTGTGTATGCTATTGTTAACATCCGGTGGTGCATAAAACATGATGATAGAATAGCTGGGTCAGAGCCAGTGAGCTAAAACATGGCAACAGCTGGGCCTGCATCTGTGGGGGTCTACAGTCCACAGAGTCACTTATAAACTGGGATTACAATATATACTGTATTATCAGATATGAAGCAGAGAGCTATTATGACAAGTGTTTTGGTCATAGAGAGAGATGTTATCTCTAAGGTTCGGCTGGAGTACTATAAGCTTTATCCGGGGTTGCCCGGCAGCTTCATGTTGGATCCATACTACCTACAGATGGACATGGATATGATTGAATGAGGTCAAGCCGAGTTCAAATCCTGTTGTTTTGATGTGAGTTGTTTTCAGATATCTATACCCTGGACAGAGGAAAGCAACAAGTTCATTCGGTCATGTTGAACATCGAGGTTGAATTCAGACAGCTCATTTGTTTTAATCAATTTTTTTCAACACTGTGTTAAATGTGCCGACACAGTAATTGTGTTAAACATGTATTTGTTAAGGGTTTAGCTTTACTTCAGTGTCTTGTCCATGTTGAATATTTTAAGATGAAGGCTACTGGTGGAAGTGGTAAATTAGGTCCCCAAAGACACAAAACCGCATGCTAGCGGCTACCATCTGTAACAGGATATATTGCATGCGCCCACACGGGATGAGATTGATCGATAATGATCATGTGTAGCCTGCATGTATTGTAGAGAAACACAATTATGCATGCTTGTATACAGTACACACATAGGAAGGCACGTAGTTACTCACGCAGGCAGCTAGGCAGGCACGCACACAGACGCACAAGCACACACACTACTTTTTTGCTGGACATAAAACACTGTAAAAACACCAGCAAATCAACTCCAAAGTGATTTTACAGTATTCCTACGCATAATAGAGAGATACTGTATATGCCATCGAATACAAATGTAAGCAAGGTTTGAAATGATTATGTTTTAGTCAAATCTGTATCTGTTTGGGCTTCTTGCGGTCAACTTGCAGTCTCCAAATTATTTTGTAATTATATTCCGGCCGCCTGGCCATCTGCTCAAGAAAAAAATCGGCCAGCGGCTGAATCTAGTTGATGATCCCTGCAGTACTGCGTGCACACGACTACAGTCGGCCCAAAACCAAATAAAAACCACAAGAAATGCCATCTGTGGCTTATTTAAGCAAATCTAGTCAATCCAGGGGGTCAAATCTAGTCAACCATGGCAGACCAGTCACGGCCCCTCAACCCCCCCTACGACATCACACTTGAGCCCTTAGACCAAAACACCAACTCTATTGTTGTGGGACACAGTCTCTGAAAGCCTGCTGGGTACTTGGACATGTTTACCGACGATCTGCACAACAAGCAACAAAGGGCTGAGTCGGTGCCAAAACCACCAGCGCGTGAGAATCAGTGACCCACGAAACTGTGAAGAAGGCTGATGGGGACTCGGGGTGGTGCGGGGCCAGCGTGACTAAGGGAGCCCGTCCAAGTTTTGATTCGAGTGTCTTCTCTACCCTCCTCCTAGCTAAAAGTATGATCGTAGCACAAAACACCATATCACAACAGTCCCTCATAGATACCGTATCAATGAATGAAGCCTGGGTTCTTTTGACAATATACTGTATGTTCATGCCAGAATGGTAAGAAATGGAAAGTGTGCAAGTTGAGAATGGCAAAGGTTAAAGAAAAACGAGAGTGCATGTTCATAATGGTTTTAGGCACAAACGGTGCCGTCGCATCCTTATCCACCCAGGATTCCGTAAATACTAAAACAACTGCAACATATACCTGGAAACCAAGGAGTGTCACCTTATATGCAAATGTATCACCAACATATGCAAAAATGGAAAGCTATTGTCGGATAGTGAACACGGTTACTGTAAACATGACCAATAAGACCATTCTATAGTCAAACCTACATAGAAAAACCACCCACTCCCTAAAGAAAAGGGCAACACACGCCTGCAGTGACGGCAAAAGTATCCATTCGCTTCAGAGGTTGCGGTGAAAAAGAGCTTCCATAGATGGACTGAACTGGAGGTAAGTGAAGCTATAGCATTTTGGAGATGAAGGAGAACCTTTGGACAGTAATCAACGCATCTAGTTAACGGCTATAAGCTGACAAAGTCTCTTAATACTCTTTGGATACAGAGTGAAGTACACCGCAACAGTTTGGGCGAACTAAAATAGTCCGCGTTTATCATTCACTCATTTGTTATTCTCTCGATGTCGCGGTAAACAAATTATAATTCCTCTCCCTCTCCCTCACATACACTCTCTCTCTCCCTCTCTTTTTCTCCCTCTCCCTCTCTCTCTTCACTATCCCTTTCACTCGCCTTTCCTTCTTTTCCTCCGGGGGGGGGGGGGGGGGCGATTGGCATCTCTAGCCAATGAGATTGCCCCCCCATTCTACCACTGTCAGATAGGTTAAGGGATGATGTTGGCGCTTTACGGGAGCTTTATGGAAGCAACGTGGATTCCATTGGGTACATGGTCTCTCATATTGTTCAACGCATAATATGATTACATTTGGATGGCCTTCAGACTTTACACAAAAGAGTGGACTTACCTGTTATACAAATTGCATCAGAGAGTGAACCAGACGGGGCCACGGCAAAGGGACATGGGGGAAAAAAAAGGGAAAGAGAGAATAGATCAACCGGGTTAGAATATATTCTGTGTTTTTATCTCATGCTTTATAAGGGATCAGAACAGTGGAGAGGGCTTTGAGCGGACCATATAAAACCATCCCTCTTACAGTCTGTCAGGCCTGTTGGGTGTCTCTGTCCAGGCCTTCATAGGATCATAGGATCGTTTCGCGGACAGCAGAGAGAGCAGCCAGAGAGCCCCACGGACAACCGCTCTGAGATCAGATGAGACCGCCTGGCATGTGTGTGTGAATGCGTGTGTGCGTGTGTGTGTGTGTGTGTGTGCATGTGTGTGTGTGTGTGTGTGTAGCGACTTGAGAAGAGACACTAGAACAGAGACAGAGAAGATGGCCTCAGGAGCTGTGTTGGGTTAAGCAGATGGTGCGCTTCATGCCTAACTTCTGACAGCCCATCACAGAGAAACAGGCACAGTGAAATTAAATTAATTTGAGATTGGACGTTAGAAGTGGGTGAAAACAGTCTGGGGGACTAAAAATGTCCGACAAGGAAGATTTCAATTGCTACTGTCGTTGGCACCACTGTTAAGATATGGCATAGAGATGAATAATGTGAACCCAAACTATATATAAGATTTAGGCCTATAACATGAGCCCTTTTTCAAAATGGCTGCTCTAGGGAAGGAGCGACGGCTTAAATGAGTCTGTTTTTAGAAGTGGCATAGAAGTCAGGGGTCTAATACAATGAAAGAAGCTTATCGTTGTTGTTGTTCAACTTCAACTCAAATTCAAAATGGCAGCACTCCCAAAAAGCATCAAAGAGATACAGAGCGAGACACACACACACAGATCGACTGCATGGTTTGGGTTGAATTGAAGTTGGTTTTCTCTCCTCCCCCCGAAAGGCCTATATAGTTGAGGCTACTGAAGCTGCGGTTGACAAGCGAGATAGAGCATTGGGCCAGTTTGTGTCCTCTGCAAGTCTCCTGATTACATTCATTGGGGCTCCGTGAGAGATTTATGAATACGACTCAGCCAGCAGCCAGTCCCATCCAGAGTCCTGAATAATGGCAGCCTGCAAGATCGCTTTTTCAATTTCTTCCCTTTTCCCTTCCTGCCACAAAAGGAATATTGCTTCATATTGGAGGGGACTTGATGCTTGGTGCTGCACACAATCCAAAACAATCCACAGATATCACCAAAGTATTCACCCCCCACCACCTGACATCAAAATATGCTATGGATTCTGTCACCAACCCCACAGCTTTAAATGGGGGAGTGTGAAGACCTTGGTGATATCTGTGGATTTGTTTTGGATTGTGTGCCGCACCAAGCATCAAGTCCCCTCCAATATGAAGCCCTCCGGTATGGATGCAAGGAACATTGTGGCCATAGTTTGGCACAGTAGGATGTGAACACACTCCACACACTGGACTCTTGACAATCTTTCTGCAACACTGACAGTCTGTAGCCTGTCTATGGAACAACAACAGAACTTAACTCAAAATATTAACATATGCGTGCAAGTTCATTGGACATGTAACGTCTGCTTCCAGCTCACACTCTCAAACACATAGATCCCCTGAACGCAGCTCACTCTCCAGATCCCAATCACCTGAATTCTGATCACCTGTTCACACACCTGTATGTCATTATCACACACTATTTAGTTCAGTTCATTGCACCCCATCATTGTGAGGTATTGTTTGTTTTGATACACATTCTAGTCGGAGCGCTGTTTATTTCCATATTAGTCCTCCCGTGTATCATAGGTTTTTGGCCATCCTCACTAACGACACCTTTTCACCTATTCCCTGCCTGTACTTCTGCCTATCAGATTTCCTGTCATCAACCTCTTGCCTGATCTCCCGGACTACGTTATTAGTCTTTTCGCTGCCTGTACTGTTACCTTTTTGGAGTCCCTGTGTATGACCTACTACCTGTCCCTGGACCCAGCTACCTGCCTCCTCCTGTGGTCCTTTACTAATAAACACCTGCTGCGCCCTGCGCTTGAAACCAGCGCTCTGTCTCCCATCGTGTTCATTACAGGACATCAACAGTTAAAGCTCCTACAACTCTTTAAGGTGCTATTCTTCGACTGTATATTGAAGACTGCACCATGCATTTAGCACTAATATATAGGCATGCAAAGCAAATGCATTGTGGTCATTAATGCTGTCGGATCCATAGAAACTAGGCGCTGAGGACAAAACAGACCATTTGAATAAGCCTTAAAGCACCAAGTAGTGCACGAGACCCTCATGACTTTTGGGAAAGATGGTGCCATAGATAAAAGGAGAATGAAAGAAATAATATTTTGAATAAAGAGAGGGAGAGAGAGAAAGAAAAAGAGAGTGTGTGATAGTGGAGAGAGAGAGAGAGAGAGAGAGAGAGAGAGAGAGAGAGAGAGAGAGAGAATCCAGGGACAGACAGCGAGACATGGGGACTTGCTCGGCACAGGCCTCCGCTCTTGTATTGGCCTAAACAACCCCAGGGGGGCCCCAGCGGAACCAAAATTGCCTGCTGAACTGTGGGAGCCCATTACATCTGTGGAGACTGGAGAGAAGGGCCACAGTCAGACGGAGAGACAGAAGGCTCAAACTTAATGGGAAACTCCACTCAAAAACAACATATATCTGTCTTTTGTTTTCATTAGTCCACTATTGACACAGCCCCGAAATGTTTTGCATGTCAGCAGTTTGTTTTCAAGATATTGGATGATGACGATGTGGCCGGTGATACTTTCCCTTCAATCTGTCATTCATTGGGGCTCCATCAACCAAATAGACTAGGGGAGGGAATGAATGACACAACACCACCCACATTCGTCTCCGGCCCAGCCGAGGTCACCACAACGGCAGAGAAAGAGGGGATGGAGAAAAAAGAGTGATGTGAGGAGGGAGATAACTAGAGAGTGCTGAGCGAGACAGAGTCCACTGTACTGTGTACCAAGCCTACGCTGTATATTCTCCCCAATCAATACAGTATTTTGGGTTTGAGGACTTCCAGTCCTTCGCAGTGACATGTTTTTGTTTTGAAAAGCAGGTCGAGGCAAGCACCTCCACATTAACCACAACTCACTTCTGCAAGAGGCCTATCTTACCCTTCTACTCTGACAGCTGAGAAGCAATCTAAGACGGTGTCCTAAATGGCACCCTCTTCCCTATATGGTGCGCTGCCATCAAAAGTAGTGCACTAAATTGGGAATAGGGTGCCATTTGGGACAGAGACCAGGTTGTATTATTGGCTGTGGTGGTTATAAATGGGAGGCAGGCCGGGTAGTCCAGAAACAAGGGAGATAAAGAGAACGCGAGAAAGAAAGGGAGAAAGAAAAGCACACATGGTTGCTTAACAACCCCTTGCTGACATTTAGAAAAGCCACAGCCCGGGCACTCAAAAATGACAAATGCGTTGTGAGAGCACACACACACACACACACCCAGTAGTTTTTCATGTGATCTCACAGTCATCCAGTACAGAAAGACTGCTAGTGAAGTGGCCAAAAGGCAACACTCTCTTTTATGTTTTTTTAACAATGGTCACCAAAGGCCACCCTAAAGGCCCCTATCCTGTTTGATAGTTTGTAGTTTATTTTCACCATTGAGTTCCCGGTCAAAATACTGTCATTCCATATCGAAGGTTCTGTGCTTGTGGTCAATACCAGTAGTAGTATTGATTGCATTTGAATCAATACAGGGTTATGCAGTCTGTGTGCTGTGTATATGATATCCAAGGTTTGGGAATAGAGATCCGTTTAGACGGATAGGGGCCTTGTATGTTTAACATTTTCCAACAATCATAATCCATGAAAGTGTCAAGTTCATTCAATCACTTTCATAATCAAAATGGTGGCCGAGGGACTTAGCGAGAGAGAGAGAGAGAGAGAGAGACACAAAAGAGGGCTGCAGAAGGCATCGGGTCAGGTGGAATGAAAATCAAAAACAACACATTTAAATGGAGCAGCCTGAGCAAGCTTCCTCTGAAGCCTCAAACCCTCCAATCCCCCAAAAGGCAGTTGCTGCGCTGTGCACCAAGGACATGCAGCGTAAGGTCATGATCAAACACGGGTGGCATACTGAATAAGGCTATCCTCCCAGAGGGGACTTTTCCAGGATCCGGCACATTGTCTGTCTCCTCCTCTCTCCCTGCTTACGGTTTGTATCACTCCAGGTACGTTATCCTAACATTTCCCCGGCGGATCGTCTTTGGTCCCGACTGATGCACAACCCTATACAACCCCCAAGACACTCTTCATCCAGGCTTGAAGATGCAAGCATACAGTACATACAGTGCCTTGGGAAAGTATTCAGACCCCATTGACTTTTTACACATTTTGTTATGTTACAGCCTTATTCTAAAATCAATTAAATATTTTTTTTTTCTCAGCAATCTACACACAATACCCCATATTGACAAAGCAAAAACAGGTTGAGAAATGTTTGCTAATTTCTTAAAAATAAAAACAGAAATATATTTTTTACATAAGTATTCAGACCCTTTGCTATGAGATTCGAAATTGAGTTCAGGGGCATCCTGTTTCCATTTATCATCCTTAAGATGTTTCTACAACTTGATTGGAGTCCACCTGTGGTAAATTCAATTGAATGGACATGATTTGGAAAGGCACACACCTGTCTATATAAGGTCCCAATGTTTCCAGTGCATGTCAGAGCAAAAACCAAGACATGAGGTCAAAGGAATTGGCCGTAGAGCTCCAAGACAGGATTGTGTCTGGGGAAAGGCACCAAAACATTTCTGCAGCAGTGAAGGTCCACAAGAACACAGTGGCCTCCATCATACCTAAATGGAAGAAGTTTGGAATCACCAAGACTCTTTCTAGAGCTGGCTGACTGGCCAAACTGAGCAATAGGGGGAGAAGGGCCTTGGTCAGAGAGGTGACCAAGAACCCAATGGTCATTCTGACAGTCTCAAGAGTTCCTCCCTGTTTTTCTATGTCAATTTATTCCAGTTCAGAATAAAACATACAGTGGGGAGAACAAGTATTTGATACACTGCCGATTTTGCAGGTTTTCCTACTTACAAAGCATGTAGAGGTCTGTAATTTTTATCATAGGTACACTTCCACTGTGAGAGACGGAATCTAAAACAAAATCACATTGTATGATTTTTAAGTAATTAATTTGCATTTTATTGCATGACATAAGTACTTGATACATCAGAAAAGCAGAACTTAATATTTGGTACAGAAACCTTTGTTTGCAATTACAGAGATCATACGTTTCCTGTAGTTCTTGACCAGGTTTGCACACACTGCAGCAGGGATTTTGGCCCACTCCTCCATACAGACCTTCTCCAGATCCTTCAGGTTCTGAAAACAATTGGTAACACACTACGCCGTGAAGGACTGAAATCCTGCAGCGCCCACAAGGTCTCCCTGCTCAAGAAAGCACATATACATGCCACTCTGAAGTTTGCCAATGAACATCTGAATGATTCAGAGGACAACTGGGTGAAAGTGTTGTGGTCAGATGAGACCAAAATGGGGCTCTTTGGCATCAACTCAACTCAGCGCGTTTGGAGGAGGAGGAGGAATGACCCCAAGAACACCATCTCCACCGTCAAACATGGAGGTGGAAACATTATGCTTTGGGGGTGTTTTTCTGCTAAGGGGACAGCACAACTTCACCGCATCAAAGGGACGATGGACGGGGCCATGTACCGTCAAATCTTGGGTGAGAACCTCCTTCCCTCAGCCAAGGGCATTGAAAATGGGTCGTGGATGGGTACTCCAGCATGACAATGACCCAAAACACACAGCCAAGGCATCAAAGGAGTGGCTCAAGAAGAAGCACATTAAGGTCCTGGAGTGGCCTAGCCAGTCTCCAGACCTTAATCCCATAGACAATCTGTGGAGGGAGGTGAAGGTTCAAGTTGCCAAACGTCAGCCTCGAAACCTTAATGACATGGAGAAGATCTGCAAAGAGGAGTGGGACAAAATCCCTCCTGAGATGTGTGCAAACCTGGTGGCCAACTACAAGAAACATCTGACCTCTGTGATTGCCAACAAGGGTTTTGCCACCAAGTACTAAGTCATGTTTTGCAGAGGGGTCAAATACTTATTTCCCTCATTAAAATGCAAATCATTTCATAACATTTTTGACATGTGTTTTTCTGTTTTTTTTTTGTTATTCTGTCTCTCACTGTTCAAATAAACCTACCATTAAAATTATAGACTGATCATTTCTTTGTCAGTGGGCAAACGTACAAAATCAGCAGGGGATCAAAAACGTTTTTCCCTCACTGTAGCCTCACTGCTATCATCCTCCTTTACCACTTTACCAAATCTTTCCCAAACATGACTTTTCTAGCCCTCCCTTCTCTTTATTTTCAGCTCTACTTTCACAGCTTTTCTGTTATTTGATCAAATTTTAACATTGTCCTTTTTGCCTTTGTTGATTGACGTCAACTTTTCCTGCCCGTTCCCAAAAGCATTTGGCGATTAGCGTGTAATATATTTGGCACGCGTACAGTTAAGCCCTGAAGCTTAGGCTTATATGCACTAATACCAGATAGACTAAAATAATGAAAGACGAACCTCAACATAGCCTATAGATAGAAATTGCACAACAATGCTATTTTTAGGGATTTTTAAAGGTATTGTTTTCTCTTTATTCAACCCTAAACCCATCCACCCCACGAATATAACCGTAGGAACTGCGGGTTATGAGTCAACCCGCGCATCACTACTACACAACACCAATACATAGATTGGTATGCTAGGTTGATGACCCGGAGTATTGGCTACTCTGTTATGGATGCAGCTCTTGGCTTATTCTGCCGTGAAAACGGCGAGGGACTGAGTAGAGATGCCTTCTTGCATTGAATGATCAATGGAACAAGTACATTACTGTATCAATAATGATAATAATCACTATTTAGTTACTATTGGGTCAAGACATGACCCAAGCACTCAAAACAAACTGTAAATGTATCCAAAGAGCTTTAGAGTCACAAGCAGTCACCGCGTTCTATGACAACTGTTAGAAATGGACACCTAAGGTGTCATGTTACGTTATTATCTCTACCGTGGTTCGTCGAAACAAACGTGATAACGGCTTAGCAAATCCATCTGCAACAGTAGTGGGTGAGTGTCTGCAAATAGAAGAACAAAAAAGATACAGGAAAAATACAACGGTTCCTTAAGGCCAATATCATTTCCTGTTGTTTAAAGTGTTTGGGATCAGTGTGTGGGAGGAGGGTTGCGAGTGTCTGCGTTTAAGTTGTTACTAATGAAACCCAAGGGTCCTCGATGACAACGAAGAGGATGTTAGATGAGTTTGCGTTCTGTTGTGCAGCTCCTTGCTATTTCGCAACACAGACACTTCCGTGCGCGCGCACACACACACACACACACCTAAACACAGTTACAGATACCAAGGCACACGCAGACACACAACCACAAGACACACGCACATACACAGTCATGCACACACACACACACACACACACACACACACACACACACACACACACACACACACACACACACACACACATACACATAGACACACACGCAAACACACACACACACACACACACACACACACACACACACACACACACACACACACACACACACACACACACACACATACACATAGACACACACGCAACACACACACACACACACACACACACACACACACACACACACACACACACACACACACACACTCAACAGAATGAACTGCTCACACATTCACCTTGGGGGAGGCCTAAGTCCATTTAAATGGAAAGGGAACCCGCGAGGCAATGCACACTGTCAGAACTGTCAAAGCCTGTGATGAATGAAGATAAATCTGCCCCACCTCCCTTTTCTCCCTCTTCTCCCTCAGAGAAGCACAGGAGACACACAGGGAGAAAAAAAAGGTGTGGGTTACTAATCACATCCCATTTTGACCATCTGTGCCGTCACTAACTCTTTGAACCTGACGTGTCGGGCAGGATCCTTTCATTTGTCTGTTGGTGGTGCTTTTTGTTTTTGAAATGTGAAAAGTGCTGATGTGAGCATGTATGACAATGGCGAACCTGGCAAGCAGAACAGTGCAATGCTACTGGTAATGGTTTGGGACCGCAGCGTTTCAAATGTGTCTCTTTTCCTGGTTGAAAGTGGAGGCCGTATAAAACACATCTTCCTGAAAGGGGCCATGAACAGTACCTAGTAATGCATTATACTGTTAGAAAGCTCAGGTATTTTGCTTTTCTTTGGTATTTATTATTTACCTATGATTTGTACAGTGGATTCATAAAGTATTCAGACCCCTTCACTTTTTCCACATTTTGGCAACAAGACCTCAGAAACAGAAGGGACCTTATTTCATGACCAGAACATGAACCGAGAAAATAATTAACTTCACATGAATGGAACAGCATGTACAGAAGAGCAAATAACAGAAAATTAAGAAAGTTGTGAGAGAGAGAGAAAGAGAGTGGAAGAAAGAGAGAGTGGGAGTACACAAGTGAGAGAGATGAGATAGAGAAAGATGGTATGGTGACAGAAGGCAGAGAGAGTGTGTGAGAGAGAGAGAGAGAGAGAGAGAGAGAGAGGAGAGAGAGGAGAGGATGAGAGAGAGAGAGAGAGAGAGAGAGAGAGAGAGAGGAGAGAGAGAGAGAGGAGAGAGAGAGAGAGAGAGAGAGAGAGAGAGAGAGGAGAGAGAGAGAGAGAGAGAGAGGAGAGAGAGAGAGAGAGAGAGAGAGAGAGAGAGAGAGAGAGAGAGAGAGAGAGAGAGAGAGAGGAGAGAGAGAGAGAGAGAGAGAGAGAGAGAGAGAGAGAGAGAGAGAGAGAGAGAGAGAGGATGAACGAGGCCAAAATCCAATGGAACCAGATGGCCCCCGGAACAAGTAGCGCCTGAGGCGCCCGCCTCCTCCCCCACAATCCTCAACGTGAAGCAACAAAGGTGGAGGGCACTGACACACATGAGACAGGCCCGACCGGTTCTCATGTCGTTTTCATCTGTGTCTGGAGGTCCTCCGGGAGGGAGGCAACATTTTTGGGAAGAAATGGTAGGGTCAGCTGTTTTTAAGAGCGAGGAGAAAGGTGGCGTGAGAGAGGCATGGAGAGGGAGGGAAGGGAGGGATGGATTGACAAAGAGAGGGAGGGAGAGAGAGAAAGGGAGGAGGACCGTTGTCTACAGTGCGCTGTTTACAGTACAGAGTGCCAGCACTGAGGTTCCATTCACTCAAAGGACTGGCATTTTACTACATCTTATGGCAACACACTTAAATAAAAAAAAATGGAGCATATAGCTTAGCAGACTGTGTAGCAGCTGCGTCACCACTCTGTCTTTCCTCTTTCTCCCTCTGAACACCAGCACTGAAGAGACTCAACAAGGCAGGTAGCCTTGCGCAAGGCAGTTAACCCCCAACAACCGCTCCCTGGTCGCCAATGATGTTGATTAAGGCAGTCCCCCTCACCTCGCTGATTCAGATGCGGGAAGACACATTTTGGTTGAATACATTCATTTGTGCAGCTGACTAGCTATCCCACTTTCCCAATAGCAAAGGGAACAATGGGAAAAGAAGAGTCGAAAGAAAGCAACAAAAAAGAAAGAGTGGTATGCCAACTAACACGAGTAGCTAGTCTAAGAGAATGCTGGAGATGCAGTGTATAAATATACAGAACAAATGGTTTCATTTCCGTGGATGGAGCTAACCACAAAGCAATCAGTGAGCCACTTCCCACACCTCCCCTTCTCTCCTACAGCTACACACACAGTGGCACATACACACACACACACACACACACACACACACACACACACACACACACACACACACACACACACACACACACACACACACACACAGCCACACACACACACACACACACACACACAGCCACACACACACACACACACACACACACAGCCTGAAATTAAATCATAAAAGCCATTCCATTAAATTGAACTGTAATTCAATAGCCGCAATCATTCAGTAAATTAAAACGAAAAAATCTCATTACGGTAGTCTCCTGTCCCGCACGTCAAATAACTGCACCATCAGATTGAGCCCAGTCAATTCCTGTTATTGACTGTAGAAGACACACCAAAGACACGGTATAAACACTTCTGTAAACGCAACACTACCGAAAAGTATTTTGAAATATGTTTGGCCTTGTTGTCACTGCTTTACTTTACATGACTAGAGTGCAAACAGCTTACAATATATGATGACTTACATACAATTCCGCAGACCAAAGTGTATACATTCATGTTTGTATGAGAGGCCCCAGTGGTAAACAAACCTATGATCCTGGCGGTGCAAGTGTCATGCTACACAAACTGAGCCACATAGAACCACATACAAAGGGAACAGAATGTTGGATATCTGCATGCTTGTACATGAAACGTCTCTTTTTCTTGTGAGACGCGGTGGCCGGAAGGTAAATACCAGCACAACATGACAAATCAAACATGTCGTACTATGTTAGTGTACGTGCACAGCAGAGCATATGGGCCTCGGCAGGGGGTAGTAGGGAGTAAAGAGTACAGTATGGTTTTGGTGTCTGGTCTCTATTCATTGTTTGTTTGTGTGCTAGGTCGCTTTGAGAGGCTCTTGATCCCTGACTAATCTCCTGCTACTGCATGCCTGTCTGTCTGTCTGCCTGTCTGCCTGTCTGCCTGCCTGCCTGCCTGCCTGCCTGCCTGCCTGCCTGTCTGCCTGTCTGTCTGTCTGTCTGTCTGTCTGTCTGTCTGTCTGTCTGTCTGTCTGTCTGTCTGTCTGTCTGTCTGTCTGTCGGAGCCAGCAGTAGCAGCACCAGCTCTCTCTATATGTAGGTCAAATAGGGTATTCTCTCTTTTCCCCACCCCCACTGCTACTTCCATCCACACACTCCCCAGAAAAATGCCAAAGCAAATAGAACAATGACACAAACACAGATATGAGAGATAGGGACACAACAAAAGCAAATTAAACCAAAGCTAGTGTAGTGTTGTTGTACATGCCCATAGATTACCTCCCAAGATCTGACACAATCATACAGCATATGTCACAACACAAACAAGTACACAAACACGTACACAAACACGTACACAGGCGTGGATATAGAAACAGAATCAACACACAAAGCAAATCAAACAAAGTGTACAGCCTAGAAGCAAACCCAGTGTCGAAATCAATATATTGTTGTTGAAGACACCCATTCTGTTGAATCCTCATTCACACTTCCACAGACAAATATGCATTTCACGGACTACAGCGATCTGTTCACATGAAGGGTTTTGATTCCCATTTTAATTTTTTCACCTGAAACAAATGTTCATGGGTCGCTTTCTATGTGTATGAATTATGTCCGTTCTCATACTTTTAAAAGTTTTACATTAGATATGCTTCAGAATGTTTATTTTTTATGTTTCAAAGAGATGTCTGACACATTGGCTTCATCCCAAATGCATTATTGTCACGTGTGCTCCCTCTCGGTCGCCAGGCTGCTCGTTATGGCACACACCTGTCATCATCGTTACGCGCATCAGCGCATTATAACACTCACCTGGACTCCATCACCTCCTTGATTACCTGCCTTTTATATGTCACTCCCTTTGGTTCCTTCCCCAGGCGTTATTGTTCCTGTGTCATGTCTGTGCGTTGTTCGTGTTGTCTTGGTTTGTATTATGTTGTGTTTATTTCTTAAAACTCACTCCCTGAACTTGCTTCCCGACTCTCAGCGCACTCGTTACATTAATATCCAGAGCCATGTGTTAGGTGAGTTGGGACATTGAGGTTTCTGCATTATGATCCATTTATGACACTTGAAAATTCTGTGGCAGCCACGTTAGCACCACATTACTATTACACAGGGAATATAATTAAAATGTGATGTAACTGAATGACTAGAATTAGAACAATATTTAATATTCTAAAAGTTGGCCAAACTCTCTAAATATATGGCTCTGGCTATATCTACTGTCCAGGTAGATAAACATGCAATGTATTCACCCTCTGGATACAGTGCCCTCCACTAATATTGGCACCCTTAGTAAATATGAGCAAAACGGGCTGTGAAAAAAATGGCTTTGCTGTTTATCCTCTTGATCTTCCATTCAAAATATTCACAAAAATCAAACCTTTAATTGAAGTAAAATTATTATGAATGTGAAATAAATGTAATATTTTTTTCTGAAATATGTGTGCCACAATTAGTAGCACCGCATTAAATTATTATGAGTAAAATCGAACTGAAGTATATTCCCATTCATATTTGATGTTTTTAAGTTCACCTGCGTGATTAGGAACACTTAAGTGGTAAGCCATAACTTCAGACACAGTGAGGAGGATGGTTAGAGTGGCCAAAGAATCTACAAGGATCACAGCTGGAGAATTGCAGACTTAGTTGAGTCTTGGGGTCAGAAAGTTTCCAAAACTACGATCAGACGCCACCTGCATAACCACAAGTTGTTTGGGAGGGTTGCCATAAAAAAGCCTTTGCTGTCATCAAACGCTAAACTCAGCCGCATACAGTTTGCCAAACGTTACTGGAACTTTCAATGGGACCGGGTTCTACGGTCAGATGAGACCAAAAAAAGCTTATTGGAAACAAACACCAGAGGTGGGTTTGGCGTAGACAGAAAGATATCCATGCAGATAAGTACCTCCACCACCATACTTCCCCACTGTGAAGTATGGTGGTGGATCCTTGATGTTGTGAGGCTGTTTTTCTTCCAAAGGCCCTGGACAACTTGTTAGGGTACATGGTATCATGGACTCCATCAAAGTACCAGCAGATATTAAATCAAAACCTGACTGCCTCTGCTAAGAAGCTTAAGCATGGACCTCGGAATCTGAAGGATCTGGAGAGATTCTGTATGGAGGAATGGTCTCAGATCCCTTGCCATGTGTGCTCCAACCTCATTACACATTATAGGAGAAGACTCAGAGCTGTTATCTCGGCAAAGGGAGGTTGCACAAAGTATTGAATGAAAGGGTGCCAATAACTGCAGCACGCATATATTTTATACAAATATTTGTTTTATGATAAGAATGTATTTTATTTAAAGATTCCATTTTTGTGAATATTTTGAATGAAAGACTAAGAGGATAAACAATAAATAAAACATTTCACAGCCCATTTTGCTCATATACCAAGGGTGCCGATATTAGCGGAGGGCACTGTATAATAAATCGGCTATGTGATATCTGAAGAATATAGTTGATTGATTATTTTAATATTCATGTAGGTATTAATACTGTATTACTTTATTCATTTGTCTCTCTAAAAAAAAAATACCTTGCAATATATTTCAAATAAAATCATGTGTCTTTTTTTTACAATGTCACAAGATATGTTTTTATTGAATGTCAATTTACCAACATTTCTGAGAATGGATATATTGAGTTTTGGAATGAAACTCTTCAAAAACAGGCATGTGGTAAGATATACACTGAGTGTACAAAACATTAGGAACACCTGCTCTTTTCATGACATAGGTGAATCCAGGTGAAAGCTATGATCCCTAATTGAAGTCACTTATTAAATCCACTTCAATCAGTGTAGATGAAGGGGAGACAGGTTATAGGATGTTTAAGCCTTGAAACAATTGAGACACGGATGATGTATGTGTGCCATTCAAAGGGTGAATGGGCAAGACAAAATATTTAAGTGCCTTTGAACGGCATATGGTAGTAGGTGCCAGGCGCACTGGTTTGAGTGTGTCAAGAACTGCAACGCTGCTGGACAGTTTCCTGTGTGTATCATGAACGGTCCAACACCCAAAGGACATCCAGCCATCTTGACACAACTGTGGGAAGCATTGGAGTCAACATGGGCCAGCATCCCAGTGGAATACTTTCGACACCTTGTAGAGTCCATGCCCTGACCAATTACTAAAAATTAGGAAGGTGTTGTTAATGTTTTGTACACAGAGTGTATTTTATTAACCGTTATTTAACTAGGCAAGACAGTTAAGAACAAAGTATTATTTACAATGACAGCCTACCGGGGAACAGTGTGTTAACTGCCTTGTTCTGAACAACAGACTTTTACCTTGTCAGCTCAGGGATTCGATCCAGCAACTTTCCAGTTACTGGCCAAACGCTCTAACCACTAGGCTACCTGCCGCGCCACGAAGCTGCACACACACACATAGATACAGGCAAACAGTCACACACTTTTTGCTAAGGTCAATATAATATATAGGATCAAGTGTTTTTCAAGACCACCTGAAATGTTTTTTTTTTCTTACATGTAGTTCCTTCTCAAGCCACCAAATAAAACGTCATGATATCCAAATCATCTCAATTAATCACCTAACTCCCACAAATTAAGATTATAAATATGCCATGTAAATGGTTCATTTCTATGACTTCTGCTGGAAAGCCAATTACACGTTGAATGTGATGCACCTGTGTTAATTAACTAATGATTAAGGTTTGAAGTGCAGGTTAATGATGTCTTATTAGGTCAGGTACACTACGTCGCATGGATCCAGCAAATGCTTACATCAATCCAATGTCTCTAAATCCACCCATGACAGAGAAGGGAAGATAATTGGGACGCAACCCTCTCTCACTCATCTATCCCAAGCCTGCCCAGCGCCAGAGCTTGAGATAGTAGCAGAAGCAGCTACATAGCTTCTCCACCCCCTCAAGGCCTACGTGCCTCTCTGGCTCCATGCAAACATTCTCTCTCCCTGCTACAATCACCCACACACTCTGGGGGCAAATCTCAATAATAGTATTTCCTCAATTTCTCTTATCGGTCCTCACCTCGTCTCCTGGAGTGTGTGTGTGTGTGTGTGTGGAATCATCTCCTTTTTGAGACAAGGGAACAAGGACAGAGGACACAAGGAAGGGTGGAACAGACTATTGAGATGCACCTTCAGTCTACACTCTGGCTGTAACGGCTGAGACAGAATAATCGTCTCTGTCCGGACTTTAATGAAAAGACCCAGGCCTCAGAGACAGGAAGGGACAGTCAGGATAAAAGACTCCCATTCAACGTGCCCCGAGATCAGATAAGGGCGACGTTGTTAGTTCCACTTCTCCTGGGGGTTCTTTTGGAGTGGAGATCCTATCGATATGGATCATACATGGCTGGATACGGCTCAATTAAAACGGGCGATCTGGAATTCAAACAACAACAAGTTGGCCACCGCATCAATGGCTATGAACCGTGAATATAAAAATTACAAAATTGGATGTACCAATTACAGATTGCCCGAAGGGGCGGATTGAAAGTGCATGTCTGCGGCCAGCCAACATTCAATACTAAACTGAACCAAAATATAAACACAACATGTAAAGTGTTGGTCTCACGTGAAATAAAAGAAACCAGAAACGTTCCATACGCACAAAAAGCTTATTTCTCCCCCCAAAAAAATACATCCCTGTTAGAAAGCATTTCTCTTTTGCCAAGAAAATGCGTCCACCTGACAGGTGTGGCATATCAAGAAGCTGATTGGACAATAAAAGGCCACTCTAAAATGTACAGTTTTGTCACACAACACAATGCCACAGATGTCTCGATTTTAGAGGGAGCGTGCAATTGGTATGCTGACTGCAGGAATGTCCACCAGAGCTGTTGCCAGATCATTTAATGTTCATGTGGCTACCATAAGCCGCCTCCGTTGTTTTAGAGAATTTGGCAGTACGTCCAACTGGCCTCACAACCGCAGACCACGTGTAACCACGTCAGCCAAGAACCAACACGCCCGGCTTCTTCACCTGCGGGATCTTCTGAGACCAGCCTCCCGGACAGCTGATGAAACTCAGGAGTATTTCTCTGGGTAATAAAGCCCTTTTGTGGGGAACAAAACTCATTCTGATTGACTGGGCCTGGCTCCCCAGAGTGTGGGCCTATCGCTGCGCCCCTGCCCAGTCATGTGAAATCTATAGGTTAGGGCCTCATTTATTTATTTAAATTGACTGATTTCCTTATATGAACTGTATAAAATTGTTGAAAATGTTGCATGTTGTGTTTATATTTTTGTTCAGTATATACAGTACCAGTCAAAAGTTTGGACACACCTACTCATTCCAGGGTTTGTCTTTATTTATACAATTTTCAATCTTCTGCAACCCCTACCTTGTCACAACACTGATTGGTTCAAACACATTAAGAAGGAAAGAAATTCCACAAATGTACTTTTAACAAGGCACGCCTGTTAATTGAAATGCATTCCAGGTGACTACTTCATGAAGCTGGTTGAGAGAATGCCAAGGGTGTGCAAAGCTGTCATTAAGGCAAAGGGTGGCTACTTTGAAGAATCTCAAATATACAATATATGTCAGGGCTTTCGGAAGGATCGGACCAATACGCAGCGTGATCGTAGTTCCACATCTTTTATTCAGTCGTGAAACTAATGCAATAAACCATAAACTTGAAATACAAAAAACAAGAAAGCCGTGACGCAGAGCAGGCATAAAATAAATCACCCACAAAACACCAGTGGGACAAACATCAACTTAAATATGGCCTCCAATTAGAGGCAACGACAACCGGCTGTCTCTAATTGGAGGTCATGCCAAACAAAAACTAACCTAGAAATACAAAACAAGAAACTAAACATAGAAATACAAAAACGGACAAACACCCCCTGTCACGCCCTGACCTACTCTACCATAGAAAATAACAACTTACTATGGTCAGGACGTGACAATATATTTTGATTTGTTTAACACTTTTTTGGTTACTACATGATTCCATGTGTGTTATTTCATAGTTTTGATGTCTTCACTAGTCATCTAAAAATGTGAAAATAGTAATGATTGAATGATTAGGTGTATCAAAACTTTTGACTGGTACTGTATGTCTGCCTTTAATTCTTGGTTTAGATTGACCGTGTCACGGTCGGCAACTGCCGGTCTTACAGAAACACATAAAAGCGAGCTATTGAATGACACAGGGTCGTAATATAGCAACATGTTCTTGTATAGTGGCAGTGGAGCTCATTGGTTGCAGAGATAGGTTGCCATACATAGAGGCTGCCTGGAGTTGCCTGTTGGGTATTGAGCAATCAGATCTATAGGTGAAATACTTAGGCCATAGAAAATACCTGCTGCACATTTGTCTTCGTACAAAATGGCACCCTTTTTCCTATACAGTGCACTACTTTTGACCAGAGCCGTACGGACCTTGGTCAAAAGTTGCAAAACTAGGGGATATGGGGCCAGTGGGGAATGAACACTGAAACGTTATGTAAATGTGTGAGAAATAATCAATAGGAGAGATTCACCCTGTGATACCAAGATGGCCGAAAGCACTTCTTCTCTTGTTATGGTACTTATGGCAGCACAGAGAGCTCTCTGTCTTCTCTGGCTGAAGTGTGTACGTGAGGAGAGGGAGGGAGGGGGAGAGGGAGAGGGTGAAGAGGAAGGGAGAGAGAGACAGGGGGGTGGAGAAGAGGGGGGGGAACAGCAGGGAGAAGAACTGTAATAAGGTAGGGACGGAAAGAGGTGAGGAGGGAGGAGAGGAAGGAAGAAGAGAGAGAAGGAGGAAGGGGAGAGAAGGGAAGGAGTAGTGGAAAGAAGTTAATGTACTTTGAGTGCATACTGCATTTATCCACCCACCCACGCTGCTCCCCATCTATCACTATACATCTGGATTAATACATCATACAGATCTAGGTAATAAGTTATAGAACAAGGGAGTACCTCATATAACTTGCAATTTAAAAACGTC